>NW_009219313.1:79478-173765 GCF_000690835.1 Fulmarus glacialis
GGCCAATTCATCAGCAGGCTAACAGGTCAGTGCCAGGCTGACATCTGAGCACCACATGGCTGTAAGTTTTTCCAAGATGGTTATTTCACTCCTGAAATAAACTTGTTACAACTGCTAATCCCCTGCATCACTGAAAGCACTAAACTGCATACGTGGATCTCAAGCTAATCAGCAGTATTGTTCGTACCGTTCTTTCACAATCACTGCAACTTCAGTGCATTCAAGCTCTTGCTGAAACTAATATGAAATCTGGAGTAGTGTTCAACTACACTTGTAATCTGAGCTCGGTTTTAGCTAATTCACAGCATTCAAAGTTCTTTTTCTTCATGCACTGCTGTATAGCACACAGATATCAGAGTGGAGGTTCATTTTGTCATGTTTAAGTTAAAATTCCAGAACTTAAAATTTTTCTTTGTGACCTCTCCCTTTCAATTTATTTCTCTGAATTATTGGAATAAAAATGCTTTTTCACCTCAGCAGATTTCAGTCTCTGGAGATTACTTCCAGCTGGCATACAGTAGAATAGTGACTGAATTAATCTAACCTGTTTTGAGTAAAGATCAAGAAGAAAAACCAAGAACTTGCAGCTTGTTCCTAAGAACTTTCTTGCATTTCTATGCTCCCTGGAAATTAGACCCACCTGACAGTCTGCTCCATAAACATCTAAAAATTTGTCAGCATTCCTCATCTCACAATACTTCAAGTATTCAAGAGAAAGCACCGTCAGATGCAAGATATCCTACAATATCCTATGAATGTCTCACTGAAACAAAATGAAATTGATGTGAGACATTGTAATTCCTCCCCAAGCCAGGTGCATGAATTATTAACATAGTTCTGTACCTTATAATAAAATTGCAATGATAACCTTGAGAATACATAAAGGCATTTATGCCCACAAGAAATGCACAAACTGTGTAAATATATATAAAGATCAGCTGGATATTGGTGAAGGTGTGAAAATGAGCTGGACCAGTACTAGCTGGAAGGGAGGCACTGGGGCAAGTTCACAGCACGTCCAAGGTCTGGATCATGCTATTGTTCTGTAAGTGGAAAGAGCTAAACTTAACCATGTGAAGGAACAAAAAGAGGGAGTTAAGCGAGGAGGTTCTTGCTTGAATTTAGCATAACTCAGAAGAAAAAGACACCATCCTTGACAAATAGTTATCATACAAGCTCAGTTCTCTAGTCATTAGAAATGCTCACCACAGGCATTTATGCGGCAAGTTACTTCTGAGGAAGGTCACTTATTTTCAGTCTTTGTTGCTTAGAGACACCTTGGCTTTTTCTGAACTCAGAGAGTACACCGTACTCTCTGGTTGTGAACAGCAAACTCTTTAAAAAACTGTAATGTCTCATTAATGGAAAGCTTATGGGTTTGGGGTCTTTTTTAAGCAAAAAGAAAATCAATCTCGTGAAAAGGAGCTGAGTGAGTCAGAACACTTACCGCACTGAACTGGTCTCAAGGGTTCATGGATTTCCACATCAACAGCGTTCTCCCTAGGGAGGTTCTCCCAGGTCTGAAGCTGCTGCGTACATACTGGTCTGTATTATATCTCTTTGGCACTGTCGATATCCCCCACCCTTTTTTTTTTTATTGTTTTCTGTGCATCTGCCTGCCTTTCTCTGCAATGGGTGCTAGAACTATTCATACCTGGTTTTACTGTTCTGCTGACTGGTGCATTGGGCTAAAGGCTGTTACGGTGCCCTTGGAGAGGATGTCTGCCTGTTTGTGCTATCCTGAGAGCTGCATGTATCCATACAATGGAGAGAAAGATAAATGATACTTTCCACAGGAGAATGGAAGTATAAAGCACCCAAAGTAGAATTCCCTTGAAGAATGAAGTCACTTTTTTGTACCAAAATACAGCTTTTGATGAAAACCTCTCCAGTTTTCAGGCGATCCATTTCCAATAATTTATTTACATTTTTCATGAAAAGCAGATCCCTTTTTGTAAGAAACAAAGACAAAAAATAAACGTTCTGTCAAAAATAGTGTTCATGTGGAAAAATTTCATCTAGTTCTATTTATATGGTCACAGATATATAATAGCTATATAAATAGAACTGTTCAAATGTGGGCAATTGCATACTCCCACCCTCTCTTCTTCTTGTCTCATATTATCTGTGAACTCCATTTATGAAAAGAAAAATAAAATATACAAAAGTTCAAGATCGAATATAACATCATTGCAACAATTTCTTAGAGCACTGACAATCTAGTATTCCAACGGGTGATTTATATGGGCCCTTTGAACCTAGGCTCATGAATTTCAGAACATGGTGAATAAACATGTATATGTGTTTAAAATCCACAGCTTTTTAACATTTACTTAACAGGGTTCCAAGGACTCCTGGGAGAAGTTTCCAACTGTCTAGTTGATTCAGTAGGCTCTACTGCTTAGACATGTGAAGCAAATACTTAGCAAATGATTTAGGAATTTGTAACTGAGCATAGTCTGCTTGTATAGCTCAAAAGCCAGGCAGCTTGTCTTTGCTCGAATCTTAACTTCATGCCAACTACACAACGAAGATACCAATTTTTTTCACTGGTTAAAAAAATTACTACCACGAGATAATCCTAAACAGTCAATTTAAAGGGTCTATCTTGGTCAAAGATTTGGGATGAGATCTTCTGATGAACTATGAGGGAGGGACTACATAATAGCCAAACGAGAGGAACTGGAATTAAAGCACATTGAAAGGATGACATCCTTCATTGGCTTGTTAGTGGCAATATTACCCGAGACCCCGCATGGGCCCACTCTCATTGCCACCTCGCTGTAACATCAAGCTTGTACAGGTGATGGGAGGGCAGAGCAAAGCAGCCGTGTCGAGGCATAGTTCAGGTTCATTGCTCTGCAGACCAGTGAACCCGAATTTCTCCATGCTACAATGCATTTACAAATTCTGCCAATTGAGATGCATGCAAAAATTGGTTTTAAGTGAACTTTAAGAGGTTAGAAATTAATGCATATTTTCTACATAGCCTGCACAATCTTCCGTTGAAAGCTGCAGCAAGCATTTTGAATTCTTATGGATTTGCACTAGGAACATTCGGACTCTATACCGGAAATACTCCTATCACCTTTCAGCATTTCACTTTTCCTGCCGCAAATTCCCTTCTTTTTTCTGTTCAGAAATGGGATTTTAGGTGGAAGGGGTCAAAATACAACAGAAAATGATGGGAATTAAGTTTCATATAAAAGAAAAACTATTTTATACAGACTTTTACAGTACTATGTCACATAGGGAATGTTTTTAAGTATCAGAGTGAGTAGGTCTGTGTGTCTCACACATCCACATAACATCTCAGCAGCACTTTCATTTTGTTTCCTAAATTATCATTTAAAAAAAGCAATGCAAAAACATTCCATGCAAACTTTGACAGATGCAAAAATTTAAAAAGGGAGAAAATATTGAAAATAGAACCATTAAACAACTGTGAGGAACTGGACAGTCCATTCATGTCCAGCCTTTCCTAGTTAGGCGTTACAGATCCTTTAGGAAAGCTTGATTCCAAACACTTTGATATAAAATATCTTTGATCTCCAATTACTAATATTGCATAATACTAGAACTTATTGCAGCATCTCATTAATCATGACAATCTCAAATCTATTTATTTCAAAGTTGGACCTTTCAGAACCATTCCTCAGTGGAAAATCAGCTAATCTTTCACTGGCATGTAATTGGTGGACACCCTATTTAATCCTTGCTAAATCCCTGTATACTGCTTTTTAAAACAGGATTAATAATAGCGCATTTCTCCCATTGTACTTTTGTCTCACAAGATGGGAAGCTCTTCAGGCAAAGCTGCATTTTATTATGAGTACAAAGAGTTCCTAGAAAAATAATACTTGGAAACCAGCTGGGATCATTAGGTGCTTTACAAGTAATAAAGATAATAATGGTTAGATAAAAACTGCATGACCTGAACAAGATATCCCCATCTTCAAATGATTAGACTAATACAAGGGGCTGTAGGTATTAATTAAGCGCTTTGGATAGCAGACCATCTTGTTCTAAACTGTGACCCTGACTTCAATGGCATTACACCGTCTAACCAGGATTACCGTGTGAGTAGTTGTGCTGACAGTGTTACTGAATCAGTAACTCCTAATAGCAGTCTGGGATGATTCATTCCTTGAAAAGACTTCGGAGCTGCTCAGTGGTATAACCCTGATTAGAGTTCCCTTACGCTACAAGCTCACTTTTGTACCTATCTGCATGAACCTCTGTGCCGCCCTCACGAGCACATGCAGCCCATCCCGCAGCAGTAGCTGTCTCGGCAAAGCTACTGTCTAAAAGAAGAGCCAACCCATCATTCAAACCAATTAACGGGAGCCTGAGACATGGCCATACAATCAATGCATCCACGCCAACAGAGCTGACAAAACCCCTCTAGCTGTACCACAGAGGACACCACACTTGTTAGCGGCACACAGTGATAAACGTGACAGAAGGACTCCTACTGTCCTACTGAAGCTCTTCTTCAGTCTCTTAATTTATATTATTAGGATGGTGTCTGTAGAAAGCTAAGAATGTGCCAGCGAGTATAAATTTGAAACACAATCAGTATATATTTCTTTAAATATATGGTTTGTAAATTATTTCTATTATACATTCATTATTTATTAATGTTGTCCAAGCAGGGCTTCATCACTACGTTCATTGGATCCTCCCTGACAGTAGCACACCCAAGTAAAGCAGTAAAAACGTATTTCTCATGCTCATGGCAGTGCTGTCTGTTTGTCTGCTAAGATCCAGGATAGGCCTGACCTTGCCTGGTGCTGAGTTTTGTAGAGGGAATCCTTCAGCACAAACCAGCACTTCACCTGCAAGGAGCAGACACTCTGCTCCATCTCTGAGGACATCTCAAGGCATCGTAAGGTATCATGAAGAGAAGAACATGTCTAGTGAGGAGAGCAACACATTTGCCATCAAAGCTTTATCTGAAACCTGTGATGAGCATGAATAGCAAGCATAAGGTCCTGGGTAAACAGGGAAAGTGTCATACTCCAGCTGAAAAGAGGCTTGCTTCATAACTCTTTGGACAAAGGAACTGAGCATAGAGAAAACTATACATAAGGGGTTCACTCTCAACTATAAAGCATCATTTTCTTTCTCATGCTCCTTCTACACAAGCCCCTGCTTGGCAATGAGGTGAAGAAACAGCAGCAGGGCGGCACTTGGAAAGCTGGCAGAGACAACGGTAGGGGCCAGCTGGCAGCGGAGCTTGCTTCACGTGGAGTTAAAGCTCGGCTGTTCATATTCCACAAGTCTAGCTATCAAACCCCTTAAACAGCCACATCTCAGCTGCCTCTGTCTTGAAAACGAATCATAAAAGCCAGGATCATCTGTACAATGCCCTCTAATGCTTTTCCTGACTAGTACTTTAAGAAATCATGCCAAAAGGGTGAGAATAAAGTAGAGTAAAGAGAATTCCCACCTACCACAGATGTGTTTCATTTCATGCTCCATTTCAGTTCCCAAAAGTTTTAAAAAATAAATATAGTCAAGAAGTATTAAAACATCATCCCAGAAAGCAAGATGTGGAATAAATCTGAGTTGGGCAAAAATAAGCCCAGTTCCAATCACTTACTGATGTGGTGTGAGGATGCAACTGATGTATTTATGCTTCATTTTTAACAGACAGATTTACTCCTTTGCTTAATCTCACCTTCAGAGGCACCACTTGCATCAGAATGGCAAAGTTAGTCAGGTGGTTACAAAGACACACTGAGTAGTTGAGGTCCCCACTCTCTCGCACACAACCTTCATTAGACCAAACACCAGTTCCATTGCTGCAAAGCATACAAAAATGGAATATAACCTCTATCAAAATGCATCTTATCAGGTTAATTTGACATGCATTGTACTATACAGGAGATAAAAAGGTTTGAAAGCCATCTCAGGCTGGAGCATCCACAAACACTGCTAATGTCTTCTCAGTTCCATCATGGAAATAGTTAAGGAAAATATTGACCAGAACAGGGCCTAGATCAGACCCCTACATGAATGTCTCCAGAGATTTCTTCTCAGTTTCATGACCAATAAACGATAACTACATTTCTTCTTTACATTGCGCAACCCATTTATAGCATTTCACCTAGACCTAAATTTCTACATTCTGAGAACTATAATGTCAGACAAGTGAATAATCTTGCAAAAGTCAAACAAAGTCAGCCTATCATATCTGCTGCCTCTCCATTATCCACTGTCCCACTCATCCTGTCAAAGTAAGTAATTCAGACTGACTGAGCATGATTTCTAGTGACCCATCCATGACAATTGTTTTTTGGCACTGCATCCTCAGGGGTAGCAAGAGGAGCTCCAGCTCCACTGAGGATATGGCTGGGCTGGCTGCGTGGCCTGGTGCCAGGGCTGCGCAGGAAAGCGATCCTCATGACTTTGCTTCTTCCTGGAGCCAGGGAAACCCAGAAACCCCTGAGCTATCACAGCCCTGCAGTGGAGTGGGGTCACAGAAGCCACAGCCACACATCTGGGAGGGCTCCTTGGGCTCAGGCACCGTAGGTCACCCACCCAAACTGCCTGCTTCTTAACCATTTATTACTTTTGATATTATTCTGGGTCCTGAAACTAGACTGAGTGATCTGTATTTTTCATAGTGCTTATTTTAAAGATAGGTGTTACCTCACCCTTCCTCTGTCCTTTGGGACCTCCCTGAGTTCTCAAAGAGAGCCTGTCGTAGGTCAGAAACCAATTGCTTATTCTTTAACTGCCATGCACTAGGGAATAAGACCATCTTGACACAATAAAAATCATTTGGAAGGACAGATTTCATATTTCAGTTTCTATCCTGAGGCAAAGCCTCAAGGGCCCAAGCCCCAATGGAAAACAGCACAGGAACAATGTCCCAACCATATTAATTTGCTTCAGTAAAATCTGTTTCTAATTTATCGTAATTTGTGAGTAACCATAACAATGAGTAACTGCCAACAGCTGGGACAGTTCAACATACTTGAAACAAAACTTCAATAGAACAATTACAGTGACCTTCCCATGTGCATGCCGGATAGGAGGGATC
This sequence comes from Fulmarus glacialis, assembly GCF_000690835.1. Taxonomy (NCBI): domain Eukaryota; kingdom Metazoa; phylum Chordata; class Aves; order Procellariiformes; family Procellariidae; genus Fulmarus; species Fulmarus glacialis. The sequence continues at coordinate 86,530 of NW_009219313.1, forward strand.
TCAGCATTGCAGGCCATTGCTACATCTATTAGGCTTATACCGTTACAGCTCAAAAACTGTTAATCCCCACGAAACTCAAAATTCACTATTTGTATTCTTTCTCAATTGATTCAGTAAGAGCAACATGTTTGGAAATCAAAAACAGATGAAATATATTCAGAGCTAAAAAAAAAATAGCTACTGCTTTTCCATAGTTCCTATTTTCTGAGTGAAATTTAAGGTGATATTTATGCCCCTTTTATTCCGATTTTCATTCAGGGGCATAATATTTCTCCATTCCATGCATTGGCCAAAATTTACAGCTCTGCAATACTGATCTCACATGGTGTTGTGACACAGGCACAGATCCAGTGAAAACAATGGCTCTGCTGGAGGTTTGCCATCTTAAAACATCCAAGCATCTGCCCAAGTGGACATACTCATAAACCAAGATAAGCACGATTTGTATCAGTCTGCAGTTTTGATTCCAAAATTTTTCAGTTTCTCAATTACCTACCTAACACAGGGTCTGTGAATAACAAGTCTCCTATTTACGGTAAGAAGCCACCATGAGATTGTGTTTTTTGTAAACCAGTGGCTTCATTTCTTTAATTATTTCCATGAATAAAAGAGAACAAGAAGAATATAGGTAATATATAGCATCACAAACTAAGTGTAATTTAATTAAACCAAGTTAAAGAATTTGAAATTACATAACATACCTATAGTCCAGAAATGCACAGTAAAGATGAACTCTGTTACTCTTATTTAGTGCTTGGCTGTACTGCCTGGGAGTCTGCAAGAAAGAAAATATAAACCCTGAAGGAATGTTTAAAAGGACTAAATTCCGCTATTCAGCTACTTTAAATTCTCATTGTTATAACAACTTCAATAGACTTATTCTAGATTAACACACCATAACTGAAAGCAAATCTTTCAGTCTTCGTGGCTTTAACACAAACTCCAAACATGCAAAGGCTGGTATTCAGTCTTAATTTTACACACTGGGATTAAACTCATGTCACTTTGAGTGAGAAAGCTGTGTCCTATTTAAGTAAATAGCAAACCAGGATTATTTATTGTATATAAGCACAAATATATATGTTAATTTTTGCAAGATCGGGGCATTATTCTTCAGCATATATTTGGCTTCGTTGGTTTTTGTTCTCATTGGGTAATAAGAATCTCACATTTTAGGTTTAATAACACTGAAATATGTGCATTACAATGACCAACTTGTAGACATTTTCTTTCCACAATAGTGATTATTTTAAAACATACAATCAAACTGAAAGAGCAATGCAATAATTCAAGATTTTATTTTAACACACCTTAGCATTATGATGACATAATTTCTATCTTCCATAAACAGATTTAGCCACTAACTCAATCTCCTCCATTCAGGAAGCTTTGAGACCCCATTCTCCACTCTGTTACACCAGTTTCATGACAAAATAATTCAAATTATATTGGAGTGAAGTAATAGTTTGTTATAGACAAAATATGCAAACTAGAGGATTTCCAGGACCTGTTCAACCCTTTCTAATACATAAATCCCCAAAGTCCACATTGTGTTAGACCCTACCTTAAGGCAATTTTTTAATTACAAGAGTCTTCAACATAAATAAATCACTGGTGAATTAACAGCCCTCGGATTATTGCAACACAATTCTGCTGTCAAGCCAAAAGATAACAAGTATTGCTTTCCTTGTTTTAGAGAAAGAAGGGAAAAAAAACCCCCACTGCCTCATCATGCTGAAACGCAACCAAGTACAAGAAGTCCCTGATGCAGTTTTCTCCTCTCCCACAAGTCCAACAATGAGGCACAAGGTAGCACAGTTCCCTCCTTACTAGCGATAATAAAGCATTTCTGCCTAACCCAGGACATTCACACATTCATACTGGATTTTCTACACACTTCAAGTAGCTATGCTGTAGATAAGGCCATTTACTTCTTCTTAACTCACATCTCTGGATAACATAAATGGAATTTTCTTATCTGCTTGAGCAACGTCCCTGGACAAAATTTCTAGTTCCTTGACTCGCCCTGTTTTCCCTAAGCCTTCATCACAGAAACAGCTGAGATTGCAGGTCAGGTACCCACAGAAGCAGAGCTTCGTGCAGAGGAAAGACTGCCACTTATCTGCCAAGGGTCTCTATTTTCACCTTTGACTCTGGTGACATCCTGTAGCCTTTTTCCACGAGGGGAGCAAAGCAAACGGTAAAACCTCACACTCTCACAAGTGTGCCACACTGGGAAGTGATAATGGGACAAGAGTCATGTCCCCCATCACCAGGAAATACCTCACTGATACAACCCCCAACCTGCTCATGCCACTTTCTTTCCAGACGTGGTGAGCGAGATGTAGTAAAACCAAGTGTATGACGTTAATTAATACAGAGGAGTCCTTCCTCATCTGTGAAAACCCTTCCCCATCGCCAGCTGCCCTGTGAAGGCCCCGTGCAAGGCTTCAGGATCAGACGAGTATGTGCCCTGCAAGATCCATCAATTCTGAACTTCCCATTCCTTTCAGAAAGTGCCCCACCATGAGCCTCACCTTTAGCAACGGCAGGGGTCCTGCACCCCTTCCAAATCACAAACCACCTATGAAATATGGAGTGTCTTTCCGAAACCGCTTCCTTCCCTTAATCCCACCTCTGGCTGCTCAAAGTATTCTTGAAGAGCACTAGTTCAGAAACTGCAGAAGACTAATGATCCATAACCCACGGCTGGAAAACTGCCTTCTGCAACTTCGGTTAATTTAAAGTTTTGTTGGCAGAGCTCATTCTGTTTTACCAGCAGCAAGGGCATGTAGCATAATGTTTGCCCATTACGCTGTATAATGTTATGTCCATCATGTCTATAGCTTTCCTGAAGTAAGCAATTGAAAGAATCCATAGTCAGTTTGTATTACAAATTACTTCACTTGTACGACAGACAAACAGTGGCTAAAAAAAAAAACACAGAGAGAGAGAGAGAGAGAGATCTGCTGTAATAACAGCTAAGATCATACAATAACTGTCATTTGTGATTTGTAAGATAACTCTAGATAAATCTTGATTCTTAATGCACTAAATGGAAAGGGCACCGCAGGGTCAGGTTGGAAGAAGACATAGTACTTCAGTTGTGTATCTTTTTACACAAATAAATCCCAGATGTATGTTTTACCCTCAATTAAGTATCTCTGGCAAGAAACAAATTATTGTTTTTCTCCATCTGTAACTCTAAACACAGATGTCACTCACTAGACAAAGAACTACACCAAGTGAGGCTATACAGTCTCTGAGCTGTCCAGAATTGTATGTGTACCCACATGGAAAAAGAACAAATAATAATGTGTATACAAGAAGGGTCCATACAAATTTGCCTATTTACTTCTCTTACAGAATATGTCCCATGTTTATCACAAGGCTTCTCGGTGCCATTTATGATAACTGCATAAAACACTCATCTTCTCAGACTTCATTGAAGTTCTGCAACAAAACTGTCATTAGAACAGAAAGCCCCCCAACACATAAGAAACTGGCTACGATGAGGAATAAACCCTCTCTGATCTTCAACAGCTCTACTTCAAAGTACTCTCTAATCTATGAAAAACGAACTGACTGTACCTCAATACTGCATTTCTTAAGTTAAACTGTCTGTGACAGCTTATACGTGACTTGGATCCTGTAGCACTGAGGATATTGATTTAATGACATTGATAACTGAAAGCTTAATATACAACTAGGCTTTTACACTAAAAGATTAAGTCACTTGAGTGTTTATAAAAGCCTGTGAAAGGTTGGTTTATGCAGCTTTCAGTAATGTGGAGAGGGAAAGTACCAGCACGACAAGTAATCCAGGATCTGTGCATCAGTTCTCCCTAATCTAGGTTCTTTGTATCAGTCCTTCTGCATGGAGAGGGGTACATGCAGCTTCTTCAAAAAAGAATTACATTAAAAGAGGAAGGTAACCTCTTGTCACTGAGAAACAGTGCAAATTCTATGTCTGTCTGATGGAGCAGGTATCTTGAGGAAGGACTGTCTGTGTTTATACCATGGCTGTTCAGCATCCCTTAAACTAACCACTGACTCGGTAAATTAGACTTACAAGCAAACCACAGAAACTCATTGTATGTGTTGAGAGCTTATAGAGGATATGCATGGATGTGTGATGGGGATACGGTACTTGCACTGCTGGGAACTAGGCACAAGGCCACAGTTAGTGGGTGAAGAGGCCAAAAAAGGGGGGTAGGGGGCTGAAAGGACTGCTGGAAACCTTCAGGAAAACCTAGTTGCAGGAAATGTCATGAACACAATTGCAGAAGAACAACAGACAGCCAGCTGCTGCTGGGAAGGCTTGCCAAGGAAGAGAAGCCAAGCAGAGGGTGGGGTGAACCTTTATGAGATTAACTTCTTTCTCCTCCCCTGAATTTAAAAAGCAAATATTTAGTGGCCACCAAGGGAGGAGGGTGTGCACCTTCTAATTCAATATGTATTGAACATTCTCCAGTGTGAAGAAGGACAAATCTGTAGGTCAGATCTGCCATTGATCTAAACTCAGTAGCTCCAAGACTCATGTGTTTGGTGTTGGACTTCCTCTCATCCAAAGCAGATGATAATTTACCCTATTAAGTTCGGTTTGGAGTTCACTTTTCTCTGTTTACAAAATACAGCATTTTGTCTAATTCGGAGATTTTGAAGCCTTGTCTTCTCAACCTCCAAGAATACCATGGATTATTTTGAAGGTGGCAAGAAAAGGCACTAAGACAAACAAGTCTCTTGTCAGTACGCTTGTGTCTTTTGTGCAGTTCACAGCCCCACTGAAATATTCTTACAGGAGTATGAATCAAAAGCACTTTTGATTCTGGTTTATGGATTAAATTAGAGACTAAAATGATGCTTCTAATATAAGGATTTCCTGTCCTCACTGCGACATCCTGACTGTTTGCGTGACCTATCCAGTACCACATGGTTTATTAACTTTCCTTTCCACCTTATACAATCTACTTCTAGTTACCTAGAAAATTAAAACTTGAAGGTACATTCATCTACTCAGTTCCCTGGAAAAAGACAGGCAGAAAGAAAGAGAAAGAAAGAATAATCACCTATTTCTATAGTGGCTATATTGGCTGTTACCTTCCAAGCTGTGAGAAAACTGCATTGCAACAGACCCTGGGCTTAGATCACCCAACTATTCTAAGTTAGAGTCTGTTTGTCTGATTCATCTTAAGATGTAACTTATGTAATGAAAAAAATGTTATAAATTGTACAAAAATGAATTTAGCTTATCAATAGGGAATTATAAAGTGTTATGCATAAAAGCCAGACCTTTAGTTGTTCCATTGTTGTCAACAGAGCTATGCCAACACACAGACACTGAAGCAACAAGCAAAATACTGTAGGCTCCCAGGGTCCACATGAAAGCTCGCTGAATGTATTTCTGTATGATATAATCATACAGTTAAAAAAAAAATCCCACAATATCACAAAGGGTGGAAGACTGTGGCAGACAATAATATAGAGGAAGAAAACAGTGACACATCAGAGGCTATAAAGGCATCTGAAATTAGAAAAGGTTGCCTTATGTAATTGAATATGGATTGGGTTTGATCCTTCCTTTGTCTGAGGTTAAAAATAGTCGACATATCTATTTTCTGCAAAAATATTGTTAATCAAATGCTGCACCAATAGTCTTCCCCAGTTCTCAGAGTTCTCCACTTAACAGCTGCTGTATCGGGCAAGCAGTGTGAGAACAAAAAAAGTAATGAAAAAACCCATGAGCAAGAGACTGACAAATATCTTGGCTGCTCTACTAGATAGCATTTTTACAAAGAGAGAAAGAAAAGGAGAGGGGAATAGATGAGGAAATTGTCCTGGTACTTTTTTTTTTAATTATTGTACATAGCAAAAAAACTTGATTTCTTCTGAACATGTACAGCATCAGAAGATCTTGCTATTTTTCTTAGACTAGCAAGTCCACATCCCTTTAAATAAAAATGCCACCCTCTTAGCAGGATCCCATCTTTCTCATGGCACCGAACAAGGGGCTTCATCCAACAGGTGCCAAGACAACATCTGACCATTGCAGATCTCAGTGTGGGCTGTCAGGCACTGTGCATCTGTAAAACAGTTGCTTATAATCTACAGAAACTGAAACTATTACTTGGTGCTCATCTTTCTTCAGCTTGTCTCTTTGATCCACTTCAAGTTACCTGCCTGCTTATAGCACAGGTAGGCTTCATGGCACCTAGAAAAGCTGGGGCAGTGATTGCTGAATGTATTCTAGGTGCAATGTCATGACAGTTAAAAAAGTAATAGCTCTTCTCTCTGGTTTTGGGTGCTAAATAGCATAAAAGTCATTTTTTTCCAAACTGGTTGAGGAAAGTTGCAATTTTGGCAATGGAAACTGACTGCAACCTTTGAGTTAAAATTATAATCTCCCTAAGCACACATGCACACCTCCCAAATGGCTTTTCTTTAATTTTACAGCTAAAAAATTCCCACCCTAACACAGAAGTTACATTCACGTAGCTCCCTCAGGCAGTTAACACAGCACAGCATCAGTGGGTCAGTGCTGAGGCCTGGACTCAGGAACTTCTGAGCACAAAGTACCTTGCTCAGCCTCCCTAAGCCACGTATCCTCTGTGGACCATGCTTTCATACATTCCTCAAATTCAAAGATCTCAAATATGTAAGAGTATATTTCTTTCCTTTTTCTTTCTCTTTGGCCTGGGTGCATATGGCATGATGAGTGTTTTGTATGTATTTGTTAACTCTGGGCAGTGACAAGTAGTTGCATGCCAAATTCTTTCAGCTTGGAAGCCAAAACTATTTAAGATGCAGTACGGCAGTGTAAAACCATGCCAAACTCCCACTGACTGCAATCTGGATTAATAATACTCACAATATTGTTGTAAATCGTGGTAATAAATGGAAAGCACAGAAAGGCTGAAAAATAGCCACAAAGAAAAGGTGGTTCATTTTCATTAGAGATGCATGAGCTGACTTCAATGGAAGGCATGCACAAATAGAAACCGCAGGATAAGGACCTTTGAAATTCAATTTGGGCAGCTACCATGTTACATCAGTAAATATTTGATGTTTAAAAATTTTAAGTGCCAGTCAGTGGGAAACAGGGCTCAGCATGGCAGCCTTTCCTTATGTGAGCACCAATAAGCACAGGACTGAACCGATGATCTGTATGAAAAGCTGCCTTAATACTTAAGTGAAAAAATGATTTCTCATGTCCCTTAAAGCACAGTTCTGTTCCAAAGAATGACAAAGTGAAAATATTAACATTCTCTCTCTAGAAATAGACTCATTTAAGTAATTAGCAATATAGCAGTCAGATGGTTTTGATATGTCCTTACAGTTAAACAGTTATATCCATATGTAAGAAAAAAACTTATACGTACACAGCCCTCTAAACCTGCACGTGATTTAGACATCTAAGGATGGACTAAGGAGTGCAAAATTAAGTCACTGATACTGAAACACCTGGGACATGTTTTCTCACTTTGAGTTTTAGCAAGTCAATTCAAATGAGAGAGCAAGCGCGAGCTAGTTTCTTTCCCGTGTGTTATTGATAGAATTGTTTATGCAGAGCCAGTGTCATCAAACTTGTCGGGACACTCGGCATTGCCTCCAACTGACTCAGGGCATAACCTCCAACTAGATATTACCTCTCCAAAATTAATGAATGCAGTCTGGCTCCAAAGAGATCTAATTTAAATCAGGTAATTTAAAATGCAAGTTATTTCACTCAAGGTGCCCGTGTTGAAGCAGCTACTCATTGCTTAAAAGACCTTATTTTGTTTTAATGTAATGCAAAGCCCCGCAGAGCAGCTTTTCTGCTCTTCCCATCTCCCCTCCCATCCGGCACACACTCAGAGCTACCAGAACTTTACACCGGACAGAAGAAGAAACCCAGCTTGATCGTCAGGGTTGTCAGACAAACTTAAGAAGAGTTCATTGGAGTAGCAAATAAATAAACAAAAGGAAATCTATCATTGTTTTCATTGGCAGACCTACCTGAAGTGGAGATTGCGGAGAGGCCGTAAACACCAAATCCCATGGGGCCATTCTCCCCTAACCAAGGTCTCATTTATGTCTTTTATGCTCTACCAGTTTTAACACATCTAAGTTAGATGGGCCAGGATGAAAGCAATCTTTGAGCATGGATGAAGCAAAGCTAAAAATACAAAACTACCCCAAACCTGGGTGTTTGGCCTGCTTCTTCCAGGGAGTAATTTTGTGAGATGCTACTTGCCAAGGCTGGCTATTAACGCAACTGGTTGTCGTGTTCATTCCTCTGGTCCAAGACGGTGTTGTTTTATGCTGCTTCTGCACTCCTAGGCTCCTTGAAAACACTATTTTTAATGCAAATAAAGTCAAATACTTATAAAGTTGTCTGTGCAAACCATCCACCAGCCTTGCAAAATTCTAATCACATATGCTGCTAGAAGCTTACAGGCCTTTTTGGATAGATGAATGAAATATCGTTTCAGCTTTTCCCCACCCTCCTTATAATCAGTATAATAAAGCAGATTTTGTGGTCATGCTGATACAAGTTCATGATAACTTTCCAAAACTGCTTAGTGAAACAGATGACAGTGTCTTTCGTTAAAGTTTTTTGTTTCCTTTTGCTGTGCTTTTTTCTGCTACTCTGCATTATTATATTAAAAATGTATTGCTTTTCTAAAACGAGAAGCAGATGTTCCTTCTATACATCCTTTCTTAATCTCCTCTATTTTTCTTAACTCATGTGAAAGTACTGCTAAAGGAAAACAACTGGTCTGATTGATATTGAAAAGGCTATTTAAAAATGGACACATTTTCTAATTCAGCAGAACCATAATGAAAGAGGTAAACAAATCTCTTTTTTTCCACCATTCACCTGTAGTATTTTGACATAGGCAGAAATATTTCCCTTTGCCATACAACTGTCCAGGACCAATGCAGAGCTCTGTAACAGGAAACAATGTCTAGGCAATAACAAGAGCTGTGACAGGGACCAGAAGGCAGGCATAAAGCATAATCCCTTAAAGGGATGCATGGAGTAGAATCAGTTTTAAGAATACTTTTCCTATTAGGTAATATTTCCACAATTCTTAGTTTCCAAAACAGTGCTTGGACTTTTCCTCATGATAGCTTTTTTTTTTTTTTAAGAAAAGAAACATTTGCATCAGATGCAAACCATTCAAGACACTCAGATTTGACATATAAACTGCAGTTGTGATTTACAATCCCCATGTTTAAATCAGAAACAAGAAATTGGGACAACTCAGCACTAGCTGGATAGGAGTTGGGCACTTCGCCCATTGTGCCGCTCTGCCCATGGAAGGCAGCGGGACAGACAGGCAGTCACTGCCTGCGAGTGTTTGCTCTGATTTCCACAGTACAGTCACCCATATTCCAAACAAGACATGCCTGGATTTTTGATAACCAGATTTCACAAAGCTCAGCTGAAACTGAAAACCCTTAAAACAGAGGTTCAGTCCCAACAACTAACAAGCAAGAGCAAGAAGTTGCACCGAATTCAAAAACAATACAAAGCTACAAAACCCAACAGCAATGGCAAGTCTCACTGGCGCTTTTTGGTTTCAGTTTTACATACTTCTTTACCAATATGCAAATGAAGTCTCAATTAGCAAACATCTCTGTTTCCTACAAGACTGACAGTCATAATTATAAGAAGAATCAATCAATATTCACTCATATTTATTATGGAAGAGGCTTTAGAGACTATTTAGGCAATTTTTCCCACAAGGAGCTCATAGTAGTTAGCCCAAGATAGATTTCCAAGTGAAGAATCAACATGTATCGCCTTTTCTAAGTAGGCAAAAAGAAAAAGCACAAAGATGTCCTAATTCTCCTACACAAAGACCAAACAAAGTCTGCATCCTTATTTTTGAAGAGCACAAGAACTTGGACAACCTGGAGCAGTTAAACATTAAAATTTCATGTACTCTGCATGATAATAACATGAAAAATGGACTGGTTATGGAATAATCGGGAATAATGCATTTATCTTCTTTGTAAAGACTTCAGTGCCCTGCACTTCACCTCCAAGGACAAAATTAGCTTCTGGGAATAGGTAACTTTGGGAGCCTGGGAATGCAAAAAGTCTGATACGGCCAAAACCGCCCATGAAGCAGGATAAAGAAAGAAGGCACCATGGGAATAGGAATATGGCAAGGGGGGCCAGGGCTGGTGGTCCTGGGGAAGGTTCCCTGAGCTCCTTTGGGAGCCCAGTTAAGCCAGTGAGGCTTTGCCCAGGGCTCCAGCTGAAGCACAGTCCTGCCTCCCATGTACACATCTGCATTAAGCAAGGGCTTAGCAACCCTTGGTGAGGAGGAATAGAGGTGACAGCAAAGCAGCAAGAGCTAAGTGAGCATCCAAGGGGCAAGGTCTTCAAGACACAGGCACACAAATCCTTTTGTTTTGTGTGTGCACAACACGTAACTTAATGGGCTCTGGTTTATGCTAATATGAATAAAATTGTACTCCTGAAAGAAAATACCAGCTTCTTCAGAAGTCAGAAGCCCCTTTGTCAGCTTCAGTGAGATTTGATCAGGTCTGCATTGCACGCTTTGAAAAAACCAAGATTTTGTAAGATACTCAGTTGGTTCGTCATTATACATTTGCAGAGTCATCTTTGCTAACATTGCTTTCCAAACAAAGGACCATGTTTTAAAGGGTGTTTTGAAGACATGATTTAATGAAAGCTTTAGGAGGAGTTTTAATAGTTCATGTCAGAAACAGAGTACCAGGCTTAATGGTAAAAATATTTACCACTTGGTACGTTTGTTGCTAATATTTTTTTTCTAGGACTGGATTTATATGTTAGCATTTTCCATTCTCATTAAAATCCTGGCTATGCAAATGTTGCCTCTGAAAAGCAATGCCTCACATTCTTTGTGAATTATATGAGGCAGCCTTTGTTTTATATTGACCCTTTGTTTTATATTGACCCTTTCAGCTCTTACATCCCTTGACTAGCTGCTAATCATCATTTATCCTTTCCCTGACTCTGGTAATCTCCAGGGAGCGGGTGGGACAGGCAGTCAATGGAAGCGATGGAGTATAAATAATGACAGAGTACAATAAACATTCCAGTTGCAATGCCACATCTCATGACAAAGACTTTCAGAACGATACAGTGCACAGTCCTTCTACGATAAGACTGTTGTAACCAGACTGGAAAACATTACAAAAAACTTATGCTTGCTTAAGGCTAAGATATTCAGGCCCACTAGGTGAGATAAGGGAATGTTTATTCTGTGTAATCAAAAAATCACTTGGACACTTGGTTTTATTCCCAAATTCACTTTCCCCATGTGATTTTTCACAGGTTCTTTCCTGTCACTACGTGTTTCGTTTCACCTTCATTATCCTACCTATTTAGTCTATAACGTCTCAGACTAAAATACAACTCCTGTATCTTGTTATGCTTTGCACAGTGGGAATCCAGCTAAGGTCTGCAGAGACCAGCATAGAAGCCTGTGTTCACATACAGGCTAACACTGTGGTATTTTCTGATAAGCAGCCTTGGGTCATCTGACTACCTCCTTAAGTACCCAGTGAACCCGGGGGCTTTCTTCCCCTGACTTCTCTCTCCCCAAACTGCAGGTAGGAAGTGCTTCACTTATTCCAGTTCTAGCAAACATACAACCACAGAGTGAAAATGATCTGAAAAAAAGAAAGTTAACTCCAACAAAAAATGCAAGTCTTCTATCACATTAATCAGCTACAGCTGCTGTCTTAAGCAGTACAATCAGTAAGTAAGACAAGGAACCCATGGCAAGGGAGACCAGGACAGGAGCAGGATTGGTCTGTTCAGATACATCCCAGATCTGCACCAGATTGGGTCTAACATTAATCCTCATCTTGAGACAAAAACACTCTTCTGTAATGCTTCTTGAGCAGCAGAGTGATGTAAGACTCTGTATTTCTTAGACCTTAACATCCCATTAAGATGTTATACTCTCCTGACTTGATCTTTCTAGGATTAAGCTCATGGGTTTCCATTGCCTTTTTTTTTTTTTTCCTCTTTTCATTGTGTAAAAAAACCTCTCTAAAGAACATTTACATTTTTCTTCTTCTGATTTGAATCTTTTCTCCCATTCCTGTATATTTGCCAAATATGAGTTGTCTTTTAGTCTGTTGCATGAATGGGGATGAAATTCACACAACTATTTAATTTAGTGTCATTTTTCATTCACAGGAAGTGTCAGGATGCCAGAACTATTTGATTTGTGCATCAGCCACATCCAACAAATTGAGAACCACTCTGGAATTAGGCCTGGTCCATTAACTCCAGCTACAAAGTTGAGTAATATGAGACTAAGCCATTGAGTTCGTTTTTCAGATGAGAAAATGGAAGTTAGTAGAGCCTTGTGTATGTCTCTAGACATAACGCAGATAGAGATACTGTTGCTGATGCAGCAGCGACAGAAAAATAGCCAACTGCAATTTAAGCCAGGGCCCTGGCTCTGCTATGACTATTGTGCCACGCAAGGACAGCGTCAAGGGGCTGAGCGCCGGCACAGCCCGCCGCCCTCCTCCAGCACTTCATGGGTGGCAGAGGGGCTGGAGAGCCCGGGGCGTTCGGCTTTGCCAGCCGGCCAGGGAGCCCTTGGGACTGCAGAAACCACACAAAGGCAATTTCAAGGCTGTGTTTTCAGAAGTGTGATAAGTAGCTGGAGCTCTGAATTTTCACTATATGTTTTATTTTCAGGATAACCAGGATGAAAGTTTTAAAGTAGGGGTACATTCAACCTTTCAGTCTTTCACCGCTTTGCAAATAACACCAGCTTTTCCTTTTTTTCCTCAGCTAAAAGTTTACACAAACACTCCACCAAAATAGTTGTGTGCAGCTGTACAAAAGAGGGGGCAAAGCAAACCCAAAGCACATTGCAGCAAGCTCAGGAAGAGAAACAAGCAGCTCGATAAGGTATTACTCCCTGCCGGCTGATTCATCTGGGCATATCATAAAGTGCCACATAAAGGCATCTTCTGCCATAAATTTGAATACCTCCTTAATTACTTAGCTCCCAGTTTGCGCTGTTTGTCTGGAGCTCACTTTTTCCATGTGACTCCTGAAATCAGCAATGGGTCCCTCTGGAAACTGATCTAATGGTTTGAGGAATGCAGCTATGGTCATTAGAGCTTTGCAAAATCTCCAAACTCGCTTGTCAATTACTTAGTAGAACAATTTAAAATGGGCAAAGAATGAGAAATCTTATGTTCTCCCTGCAATGGAAATGCTGCTACACCCCTTTGCTTTCTCTTTCTTGCACTTCAGTGAAATGTCACTGTGTGGTAACCTGGATTTTTAAGCATCTTGAGAAGACGCAGTGGCCAGTAATTAAACAACATACCAAAGTGTCACATTCCAGTAAGCTCCTGTGACACAGGTGCCCTGTAAATCAATTGGCATATTTTCTTTTCTTGTTTTTTCGTTAAGTAAAATATATTACATAAATACGGGAAATGCTTTTAGATCTAATAAAACTATAATCATAACCAAACAGAAATGGCTGACTGCACAATTTAATTTACTAGGATAATTCTATAGAACTTCAGAGAAATTACAAACCAAAAAGTAAAAGCCTTCAGCAAACTGCTGCATGACAGTAGCTTTATAGGGCTCAGAGGCACCCGTCCTGTTCCCTCTGAACTTAGTAGGGAAACTCCCAGTGACTTCAGGAGGTACAAGGCGCAATATTCCTGTTCCGCTGTGATTAAGAGTTATTAAAAAGAAAGACTGGGTCCAGTTTTAGGAACATAGTGTCTCAGAATATTACAGCAACTATTTCAGTGTCATCTGAGTGCTAGTTCGGGATGCTTTATGCCATGGAGCATGGAGATGTCTTTCTTCTGCTAAACACATTATTTTTGGAAACATTCTTACTAGTGTTCATGGGAATATTTCCAACGGGGCAACACTTCCAATTAAGACCTCCTTTTTATAGTTTATAAATACTTCAGTAAGTGGCTGACAGCTTTAAAACTAAATATATTTTTTAATAAACAGATGATGGTTAACCTGTCACAGAGTGATACACAGTCCAAATAAACGAAGAGATTCCTTCCAATCATTACTTATAACTTAAGAACTTTTAGTATCCTCATAACCAAAAATGACACATGCTATGCATATCTATCCCATGTCCATATCATCTACTACTTATTTAGGAATACTTAAAAAGTGGTTCATTAAAAAAAAATGCAAAGTCATTTCTTACACAGATGAGAGGCTCTTTCACAAACTCTTGTGGTAAGTAATTCAAAATCAAGTATTTCTAAAAATGGAGAATAGGAGAAAGAGGAAAAACAACCCTCCCTGGAGATGTACTTAAATTCTCTTCAGCACAGTAAGTTATCAGGGGCATCAATGCTATCGCTGGAATTCTTGGACTGCCCTGCACCCAAAAGGCTTTGCTGCAGTTAATGGGAACATCACACAAGCACTCTCATAAAACTGTACCGTAAGGCTGTAATTTACCTATGGAGACCATGGTCACTGTAGGGGATCGCCCAGGTTGTGCCCGCTAATAAATCAGAAGTTTAAAGCACCAGAGTGAAACAGCCTTAAGCTTCAACACAAAGAAAAAGAATATAGTTTAAATGCAATCTTCTAGTTTATGGCCAGCCTTTCATTATAGTCTCCTCATGCTACACAGAATCAAAAAGCAGAAGAGCCTGGGGAAGGGGATGGAAAAGTGGGAAGAGGGAAGGGAAAACACACCTCTTTCTTCCTTTTGGACTCACCCATCTGTACAACGAGTTTGTAATCTAAGAGTACTTCACATTAAAGGAATGAAAGAAAATACCACTTTCGAAAGGAGCAAAACCCCATCTGAAACATTATTTACCAACAGGATTATCACTGATGCCTCTTCAAACTGTGTTGCCCAACAGTCAGCTACCTCTGGTGCCACCCAGTACACGTTAGGTACGTTTTAAGTAAGAGGCACCCAGTGCACACAGTGGAAGGCAAAGAGTAGCTCAGGGAATCTTCTAAGCACTTGCAGCAGGAGTTCAATAACACAGCCAGGCCTCTTACTTCTTTTTTACACAGTAGTAATTCATTTCTGCTTATTTCCCATCAGCAAAATATTGATCCAACCAGACTTCTTTTGGAGTTTTGTTCCTACTTCTTTTCTCATTGTTTGCCTTGGCAAACTCTCCTAGTTCTTTCCACATTCAACCTCAGGAGAGCAGGAAGAGCAACAAAATCAAAAGGCCACATCCAATGTCTCAGGTGAGTCAGTATGTTCCAGGAATAGCTAACCTTTAATGTCTGCTACCTGTAAAAGCAGCTTTTAACAATCTGGTCATTAAGGATGTTCAGTATGAGTTTTTAATGCAAGAAGTTTTAATGCAATTTTACAAACGGACCTGTCATCATCATGCTTAGTCTTTTTATGTTGCACTGGACCTATAAGGACCTTCAGGGTCCTACAGGCGCAGCTGTAACTGAGACTGAGTTGTAACATAAATCAACAAATATCTGTATGCCCAACCCAATCTGCCTACGAAGTGAGCATCGTTACAGAATTCATGGCTTGATCCCAAACCCATTTAAGCCAGTTACAGTCTGTCTTTGGATTTAAAGGAGTTTTGGATTATTGTCTCCATTATAGAGCCAGCAAAATTCCTCATTAACACCCTCAGAGACTTCAGATTCCGCCAGATTTCATTACTGGAAAGTGCTGCCAGCCCAACAAAAGCTTTCCAGCAGCAGAGCCCTTTACAGCACAAAGGTAGGGCTCACTTCAAGGATACATTTTACTTTCTTGTTGTTTTTCCAGGTTGCACTATTTTCTAGTGTTTTGGTTTTGATTGACTCAGATACAGGTTGGCCTAATGCTTACGAATGTGAGCTGCTGTATTCAAAGAAGCAATTTGTGTAAGGGAATGTTCAGGACAGAAAAGCGATTGCTGTATGCAATGGCCATTCTCACTCCTTCCGTGGGTTCCAGCTGTATCCTCTTCCCAAAAGTACAATCTACTTTTCTGTGAAGAGGAATTTGCAGTCTTGCTGGAGAACATTTCAACCATCTGCACTGAGCTTAGGCATTGCACATGACAGAAGAGAAACCTGGGGACTGATCCTGCATCACATAAAGACAGGAGTATCATTCCCGCTTGAGTCTCCCAAAGTAAGGAAGAGGCTACTCAGGCATCAAAATTATGCATGTCCTTTGGTATGCACCCCTGTAAGGCTGTTATTGTTTGCTGTTAGCAGAGATATTTAGGGGATGCAACATAACTATCACAAGAACTTGCATGAGAAGACAAAAAGATAAAATAAACGTGAAGACACCTGAAGGCAAAATGTAAACATTCCGGTGTACTGAGTAGCTATTTGACACAATATTGAGGGCTATTAGATGTAATCTGTATTGCAGACACATGTCTTATGCTTGAAGAATCAAGGCTATTAAAATACTGTTTCTCCCTAAATCCACATGCCACTTGTACTGCTTTTAGCTCCTCTTTCTTCCCTGCCCTGAAGGACTGAAATCATAACAACAATCACATTATTTTATAATTTAATAGAAAGAACAGCGAAACTAATTCCAGCCTTGGGCAGTCTAGACAGCAGTAATCTACTCTCATCCTTGATGTATTTTATATAAATGAGATTGCAGCTAGATTGCATCTTTTTATCAACCACACGCTGAAGAACTGGAACGCGGGGCTCCTCTCTGTTCTTTTCACTGGGTGCCTAACAATCCCGCAGCCTCAGTGGGAACATGGTAAAATATTGAAAAATCTAAACATAAATTAAAGCATACATAGTAACATACCCCCTGTAATAGAATTACTGTAGATGGCTATAGATGTTGTGCAAATTGCAGCATACAGCTGTGTGGTACATGGATATTATAGGTTACAGCACTCGCTAGACTTGGATTCGTCGACTTCAGCTGACAAAAAATGACATTCCAAATACCTACTTTTGCCTACTTCTTCCTAGTAATTAACACAAGCAGCCTTTAATGTATGTTACACCAGGGGACTGCTATCCAACCGTTAATAATGCACACAGGCCAACAAACGTAGCAATCATGAGACTCTGACAGGGCAGTCTCCAGTTCCCCAACATCAATTACTAACACAGCTCCTCTGACACAAGCTATATAAAGCAGTTTGCTGGCATGCTGAGCGTTGAGGCGAGGTTTAAAATATCCTCAGAAAACTAACATGTGCAGATTTCCCACAATTAAAAGCAATGTTTTTTTCTATTAATTTTGATTGTTAGATTTACAATTTTCTTTCCTTTTAAAAGAAGCGTATTTTATCTTGTTGGTTGGTTGTAGCTTTTAAACCCACTTTTCTTAGAGGGCCATTTGATGAAAACAAAACAGTATTATTGTTTCCCCACACTCCTCGAGTCACAAAAATTTCTTTGAGAGAATACATCCATGTTAGGCTGAAACAGGGTGGATATAATTCAAATAGAACTATTGGCATCTAATTCTAACTTCATATATCTATAGTGTTTCTTTTTACTCTGTTCTCAAGCTGAAACACATAATGTGTTTGGGCACAGCACACAACTGCAAACTAAAATACATTCTCTGGACAATGCCAGCAGTATTTTGACTGTGGTTGGAAATTACGCAAACACGTGGATGAACACAGGAGAGAGAGTCTCAGAAAACACATTCTGTTCATGGAACAAACTCTCTCCGATTAGATTAAATTAGACTCCAGTTTATCTGATAGTAAAAAGGAACACATCCAAAAAAGATCCGCAGCTACAAATGTTGAGTGCACAAACAGTCTGTGCTCAGCCTAGTCAGAAGCCTGATGAAATATAAAATTACCTATTGGGGAGATTCGGATAGCTTTCTCACGCATAGACAGCAAAAGAAGAAAATCACATGTATGCCTATCCACGAAATTGTTTTGTGGTGTGAAATTACCCATTTCAGGGTTCATCCATCGGACAGAAAACTCAAAGATTCATGAACAATTGTTTCTTATTTTTCCTGAAATTTTACATGAAACAAATATTCCTCTCTACATTTTGTTTGGTTGTGGGGGGAGTTGTTTTCATTTTGTTCAGCTTTTCCATTTTTCGTGTAATGTGGGACTGGAAAAATAATAATGTCATGTAATTCTAAAAATTAAAATATTGAAAAGTCCTAATTTTCCATACTATTTCCCCCAAGAAATCACTGAGTGATAAAAAATACTATGACATTTTCAAAACATTTTGGTATTTCTCTTCTGGATCACATTCTCTTGTTTTTCAGCCTATATGTAATACAGCAAATTATTAAATTCAATCATACTAAATCTTTGCCCAGAACACATATCCAGGTATCTTAGAGGTATACATTATCGTAGTCCAAAGTTTGACAACATAACTGTTCAACATGTTTGCTCACAGCATATAAGCAAAAAAGCCTGCAGGCATTTCTATCAGCTACATTTCTAAGGACGTACATGTCATTTTTCTTTTTGCACACTTCCCCTAACTGTTATCCTAGTACTTCACCCAAGTTTTTTTTCTTTTCCAGTATAGGGAGTTCATTCATGGATTTTGGTGGCAAGAGGATCAGACCATCAGACCCACCAAATTCATGTAAACTACAAGATCAGTCCCACTGGGGTGATGACTTCCAGAGAATTTCATTAAAATAAAAGAGAAACAGTGTTTTGGGGGTTTGTTTGTTGGTTGGTTGTGGGGTGGTTTTTTTGTTGTGGGGGTTTTTTTTTAGTTTTCAGAGCATGACAAAACCTGAAGCCAACAGTGTCATTTATTTATCTTAGTCTTTGTGATGTAGAGGTTTCTAAAGAGCTCATTTTCATTTTATGAGAAAAGGGGAGAGGAGGGGAACAACTTTGCTTTGAGCTTGTTTCTAGCATTTCAACTTTTAACGCTGAGGACAACTTCAAGGCCAAACTGTAGTCACCTAAAATACAGGGTTTCTAAAGAAAATGCTGACAGCCTATGAACTATAAAAGTTATGGAGAACCCTGTAATAGTAATAATAATAACTTTCATTTTTATGTAGTGCTTTTTCTCCCCAAAACATCTCTTAAACTATAAGTCAAACAATCTCATCTGTGGCAGTAAAAAGGACTAAAATAACAAGTCTTGTAAACTTCTGGATCAGAGAAAGGTTCCACCCCTGGTTCAGCTGCTGGCCAAGACTTTATTTCCAGTAAAATTGACTTAAATTAAACAAATTAATTTGGGCAGCTCACCTGGTCACTAATGCCTTCCCTATGAACTGTTCTGAGTGTCAAGAACGAGAGCGGGCATGCAGTAAGAGCAGGTGTCCAGAGATTCACGTGGTGAAGAAAAAAGATTTCCTGTAGAGCTTCGAGATCCGAGCAGCCCGAGAGTCACAGACCACAGCCCACGGCTGATAACTCTGAAATGCCAGCACTGGAGATTTCCCTCCAGAGAGCTCAGGAAGGAACAAGTCACCACTATAAAGATATACAGGCTCTTTATCTGGGTAAATAATAGTTGGGAAAGAGAAAAAGATGATAAATTTCCCAGAAATTTGTGTTATGTGCACAGTTACACACACCGTTTCAGCTCTGAAGAGCCAAATATCTAAATAGAAAAGAATGGTTAAGAACAAAAAAAGTTGAAAGATCGTTGTGTCCATTTCACAGACGGGAAAACAGAGGCACATATTTATTATGGACTATTTCCCTTCTTGAGATAATTCATCATACTTCCTCTTATTTCATCTGAGTGAATGAACTACATTTGAATAGTTTGCTCAAAGTTACAGAAGCAGATTATGCCAGATCCAGAAATTGATTTTAGGTATCAAATGCTTGGTCAGTGTAAAACTATCTTTTCACTCTGCTTTTGTAATTACAATCATTCACTTTATACAACTGCAGTTCACTAGTGTAACGATCTAGGGTATCACAGCAGCCCTAATCGAGGGACCACGTATAAGGATTTTAAAGGCAGTAAAAGGATGGAGTAAATATATGAAAATAAGCTTCTTATGCAAGTAGATTCATCTTAATATTTATCCTTACAGAAAGCAGATTTACATATTCAGGACTGCAATTATAAATGAAAGCAAGTTATACATCAATTCAGCAACACTTTAGAAAACTGCGGGTAAAATGAATGAAAACAAGTGAATACTGCATAAGCTTGACAGAAAATCATCTTTTGTTTCTAAGAGTTAGAACAAACCAAAGAGATTGTGAAAAGTCTAAAAACTGCTTAGATTGAAAGATACCAAGCTTTTGACTTTCCCCGCCAAAACCAGAACTTCCAGGTGTCGGGTTTTGTATCACAGGCAGACTCCTAACGCCTGCTTAGGATGAAGACAGATTTTCTGATGGCCTAGCTTGATCCAACTATATCACAAGGCCTATTTAAAATTGGAGTGGGCATATCATAGGAAAGGGATAATAACGAACAGTGGTGCATTGGCAGAAAGATGAACTCTACCAAAACCAGATCATTTCCAGTCTTTTTTCTTATTTTAACTTCAGAAAGCTCAGAAATCTGGGACACTGCTCCAAAACTGAATAGTTTACTTATAGCATATCTGAAACTTGGCCCACAAACTGCATCTTTTTCAGTTTCATGGGAATGACAGTTGCATGAGATTCCCCATAGTGTGTGGTTAGCCACGAACCAGAAATGCCACATGAAAACCTGTTTTCATAGCATTTATGTCCAGTTCAAACACAGATCAAGAAGTGCATAGTCTTACACTGTATTTTTAAGTTAACAATATCTTTTTGAACCTCATTAAAACTTAGGTATTGTTTGGTTCCGAGTTTGAGCAAAGGTTTACATAGTTTTCATTTTTATTAATTTTATTCAAGTTCCTATGTTCTTAAAGTCAATCCTTCAGGACTGAAGAAGTTGCCTTATTCCACAAAACCTTCAAGGTTTTCTGGAACAGCTGGGTTTAAACTTTACCCTTATAATTTAACTTGCTGGTCAAATCTTTTGTTTGCTTTAGGTTTTTCTCTACATATCTTTTTTTGTACCTTTCTTAGCTTTTTATAAGACAGCCATTTTTATGTCAGCTTTTTTCCTGCCCTCTGTGTTCTGGATCACTACAATATGATGATTTTCTCAAATTAAATACTTTGATTTAAACAGATACCTATTGAAGAGAGGTCTTGTACAGCATTAAGATTTAATAAAAATCAGCATTAAACAGAAATTTAAAGGGCAGATTAAAAAAAAATTAGGATATCTACGGGACTAAAAATGACCAAATCTTGCAAAGGCACAAATACCCAGAGCCTTGTCTAGTCATTTTTACATGTGCAAGGCCAGCCTCAAAAGCTACCGAACAGGAATAGAATTGCATCAGTGGTCACTGTATGTAGCTACACAAAGTGCAAGGCAGTGGAAAATACAGTCCATGTTCTCAGCTCAGTGTAAGCAAGCCAAGTTCTTCTGAATTCAGCATATTTTATAGCAGTTTACACTCATTGAGAACCTTGACCCCAGGGCAATTCATCTTGTAAAATACTGCAGACTCTTCTTGCTTGGGGATTTTCCCCAGATGCTTCTATCAATTCCCAGTCATCAGAGTAGGAATAAGAGGATTTGGATAAAGGAATTTATTGCTACCAGAAAATGAAGAAGGCAGCCTGGTGTGGACACTTTGAGCAATTTACCTTGTGGCTAGGTTTCTGGATACAATAATTCAATATACTTTGAAATAGTCAAAGACAAGACAAATCTCATTGTAAATAAGGCCACAGAGACTATGATTAACTTACACACATGCACTTCTAACACCCACTAGTATAAGCTTAAAGCTATGTGCCAAATCCTTTTATTTTTGTCAGAAGCTATTTCAGATCAGCCGAATGACATTTCATGATTAATTATTTTTAAAAACACGGAATGTGAAATGAACATCTATTATTTTCTAAAATAAAAGGAGCTCCATTTTTTAAAATCAATCTAGATCATTCAATCTACTTGAAAGGGCAAATTACAGCTTGATTGTAGGCCAATTTTTCTGGTGGAGATCACTTGAATGACTATAAATGTATTCTTTCACGGACAGTATTTGTTATTTGAGCACTGATGTTATTTAATTAAAGGATAAAAAATATCGCGGGTACTTCAGGTCAAAAACTCATTGAAATGAGTGTAGTTCTACACATATGCTGTTGTACTTTTCTGGAATGGGTCTTTCAGCCTTTGAGGTCTGAGTCCCAGGCCTCAAAAATAGTTTTGCTGATGTTCATGGAGCTACACACAGGGAAAAGCACAGAGCCAAGCCCATGGCTGATTTTCTTTCACTGATGTCAGGATGCCAGCGCAGCAGCTTGTAACAGCAAGCCCACAGCTACATAGAAAGGTGATATCCTTTGGAAAGAGCAACCGTGGGGTCTGCAGGTTGAAGCAATTCAGCAGAGCACAAGTAATTCCTCAATGCACTCATCTGCATGGGTTGTATTTCACTCATACTAAATGGCTCTCAGAAAAGATTTAGTCACAAACTTTCTGAGTTGGCCCCCACTGCGTGGTGCCTCAATCACTCGGCTATTATAGCCTAGATTGCAATTAAAAAAAAAAAAAGGAACATAGAGCTTATATTCTCAACAATAAATTCGCTCTCTCCAGAAATGTTATATCTAAGGAACAATAATGCAGAACTCATTACCCAGAGCTGATTATGAAGACTGTGAACCATGCTCTGGGTTATTACAATCTGATTAGTATAATAATCTATTTTATCCAGCTCCATGACAGTTCAGTACAGATTATCTTGAATACTTCAGCTAGTTGTGCTAACCCACTGAGAAGTCCTTTCAATCGCACTGGCTAGCATTAACTTAAAATGAAAATGTTTATTGTGTTAAAAATAACCCTTTCAGCATTTAGGAAAAAAAAAAACCTTTATTTGTATTTATCTTCTCATTCTTCACATTTTGAGTCATGTCTCAAGATCAACTAAAGAAGGCCTTATTGTGGTTCCAATGATATAAATCCTTGGAGTTTATGCCAATACTTTTATTTGTCATATTTATTGGAACTGACATTTTTCTGGACTCTGTTCACACTATGACTTATGAGCTTAATTGGGTTTCATTTGTTTTGCTGTTTAAAATAAATTAAGACAAGGGTGTGGGGGATTTAGTCTCCCTCATGATCTTTATTTTCTAATATTGTGCAATGTGAATTCAACATTCTAGTTGCTATTGAATTATGCCATCTTATTAGGAAAGACCCTACCTAGCTATTTAAAATATCATCTTCATTTCAGAACTGCTATTTCATTTAATCCCTATAACATAAACCAGGGATCTCATCTAGTTATACTCATGCTAGGGAGGAGGAACTTAAGCAGGCAGACTAAATTAGCAGCTGTGCCTGAGAGGAGACGGATGTGCAAGGGACTGAAGTTCAGTCTCCCAAATGTAGTCTTAGGATGGGTCATCCATGTTCTTAAAATAAGCAGCAACAGGGGAACAACTGGGCAAGCTAAGGCTTAGAGGGTCTTGGAAAGTCTTAAAGAAAAGAAAAACCACAGTAACAATATATGATAAATTATGCACTCAAACAGATTTAAATCACAAAATATCACAATTCAGGAAAAAAGTTATTTTCCTCTGATACTGCTGGTGCTGGAAACAGCTGCCACATGTCTAGATAGCAGAATTCCTGCCCTTTCCTGATGATCGTCTGCAGGGAGCTGCCCAACAGAGGCCAAGGAAGGAAGAAGGCTATAGAGGTGGATACTGCATCTGCCTTCCAAAGAGCAGGTACTGAGAAGCTGTACACTAACCAGGACCCCCCCTACCTGAGTATAATCCACTCCATTTCTTCTTTGGAATCAAGATTCATCCATCTCTGCTGCACACCAAACACGTCTGAAGCCAAAGCCAGTCTCCATCATAAGGTATTATATTAAATAAAAAGAGAATAAGGTGATACAAAATCTTTACACTGTTACAGTTAATTCCTGCACTACTTCCTCATATCAATAAATTGCATAGTTTTGCCTGATTGAATCCCAGAAGACTTGTCCTACATAAAATTTTATGTAAAACTCACTGATGTCCAACTGAGTTCTTGCATCAGGGAGAATACTGTCTCCAAGGAGTAAGCCAGTGCACCAGAAATGAAGGCACACTTAGAGCATGTGTATTTGAGATAGAGACAAAAGAAAGACTTGCCTAATCTGAAATGCTGAGAGCAGAAAAGCCTTTTATTCTTGATTCTCAAAGCTCTTCACTGATCCTTGGAGCACTGTTTGCGTTCTTCTTTGAGGTCAGAACACTTCAGAATCATGTTGTGCAGGGTTTTCAAAACACCCTAACAAGGGCCACCGCCTAGCTCTCATCGAACTTGCTCAGCGGAGGCAGGAGTCAGCATAACACAAGGCTCAATTCTCTTGTCTCCCTATACAACTGCCCATGCACAATTTGTGCTGAAGTTTTGGACAAGGTGGAAAGGAGTAATGGTAATTAAAGAGAATGATAATTAAAAAGGTTAGTTCAGTTATCTCCTTTATGTGGATAGATAAGGCTGATGATCATCCAGACAGAGACACCACCACTTCAATTAAATGAACAACTATTAACAACAAGAATTGTTAGGGGATGGTAGCGATAGCTGGTGTTCTGTTAACAACCCCCAGGTCAGACACTTACTCCTCCTAGATATGAATTAAAGTCTCAAAGAGGGAACTGAATCAAAGCTAAAAACTCTTGATGATTGCCTCCAAAATAACAGTTGACATGACTGATTTCTGATGAAACAAGCATTGATGACAATAAGGAAATGCTGTTTAAAAGTAATACTATGCTATGCCATTGAAGCAAAGTTGGCTATTAATTGAAGTAATCATAAGAGGAGACACAAAGCAGTTCTGTTGGAGGAACAGCAGGGCACCTCAGGGATGGATGATGCAGACAGAAAAGGAAAAGGTTGATGGGGCCCAGAATATTCTCAGCAACTATCCTTTGCTCTTCTTTTAAATCGTGTTTCAAAGCGGTTTATGAATCCATCTCCAATAACCCACAGAGGATCAGACAAAACCAACCCCAGGATAATACTTTAAAAGAAACTGGATTTTTAGGAAGAAACAGGCCCACTATATCTTTTACACAAGATTTCTCACCAGCTCTTCTTTTTTAAAATAGCCTTCCAAGAGTATGCTCCACACACCTTTACCTGAACTAGTGGGTCACCTTCTACAATAGCCTGCTGTTCTGTACACCTTATATAGTGACTAGTTTCTTCCCAGATTTCAACCTGCCTGGTTTATCCCATCTGCCAGCTCTGACAGCCAGTTCTTTTCATGAAGTCCTAAATTATTTTACTTCTCAAATAACTACTTAATCTTCATCCTTTTCTTTACGCATTTGGTAAACAGCAAATTTTTAAGCTTTCATTTTGGTGCTTTAAAACACCTTAGACCTGCTTGTCAGTTCTGGGATGACATATTAAATAACCTATTTGCCTCTAAAGGAAGGCATACATACAGGTTTCAGCCTGTTTAAGAGGGTACAGAAAGGTGAATACATTTGAAGTTGCTGACACCTGCAAACTCCAGACAGAAAGATGAGCACTGATCAGTGGAAATATATTCAACTGCTGGCCTCCACATACATTTCTCTTTATTATGTACCTTCTCACAAAGTTTTGGCCTTGTACAGTTGCTGCACCTTACTGGGTTTTATTTTCCATTCTATTATTTCTTCAGTCCTATCCATCTTGTGATTTTATACAGATGGCATTGAATAGGTTGATCCATCTCGTAGTTAATCAACCTAGTCCTTTCTTGACAGCAGAGATTGATTACAATACCCCCCCTTTCTCCTGAATGATCTTGCTTACTTAAATGTTCCCGAAGAATTCTCCCACAACAGAATTGCCCCTTTATCCCTCTGACTGTGTAACAGTCTGCTATGTCCAGGGAGGACTATAAGACAATAACTGCTCAGTTCATTTAGTTTGCATTCCAAGTGTGGAATCTATTCTTGTTAGTATGAAATCAGGTGTCAAATGTACATGTTGGACAAAAGAGGGTTAGCATTGTTCTGGGCAAACATTCTAGTAAGATAAACAACTCAAACTGTAGATTTGGTGTATATCCTACACAGAGTTATGAACAGACTTGCAGTATCTATCTTCTCACTATTTACCTATATAGATACTGTTTCTATGTTCTGCCTTCTAATTCAAGAATCGAGTTATGTTATACATTTGCCATTGTTGATACAGACTAGATCCTGGTATGCAGTACAGAAATTGAAGTTTGATTTTCAGAGATCTATTAAGAAAATCAGAAGTCACTGGTTTTATATACAGAGCAGCAAGAAAGAGAATACAAATAGAGTAATTTTGTCTTTTCAAACATATATACCAAATTTCATGAACATGCTGTCTCAGGGTTGACAAGAAGAATTAGAGGTGAATAAAAATGCTACGGAAACACTTTACTAAACTGTTTGTTTCAGTATAGCTTTCAGTTAAATCCATTGTAATTCCCAGAAAATGGAAGAAAAAACAGATCCAAAATGTCAGAGACCCACAAAAAATAATCAAAGGTAATCTAAAAAGATGCGTACTGAATTTCATCTTTATAAAGTTGGATATCACGATACAAAACATACCCTGAAAACTTTGCCCTGCAGGGAGGTTTGTCCGCATTTGGTCTCTAAAGGCAGCAAGCGCTATCTGGTTGCTGCTCATGGAACAAGAAGCAGAAAAGCAGCAGGAACTCCCGAAGACCAGTAGAAGGTATCTCAGGCAATGAGCAGAGTGTAGCGAAGAGCTGAGGAGTCTGGTTATAGTGACCAAAGTGGCAAACAGGGAGGGGAGTTGTAGTGAGATATTTTGGATTATCAAAAAACCCCAATTTTCTTCTTTGATACAATGACCCCCTGCATACATGCAACAAAACATTTAATCTTGTTTCATTTTTGAAACAGAAAACATTCTGAAAACATTCAGATGCGGTATATCACGTTAAAACATAAACAAATATCTCATGTTTAAATACTGAAATAAAATTTTTCCATTTTTAAAAGAATACACGGGTTTATAAATACTTAGCCAGAGCTATTCAATACTTTCAGCACAAAGGACACATAATTCAGCCCGCCTAAAGTTAGAGTTTTAGTGAATAAAAGAGTTGTTAAGGAAAATGTTTCCTCAGCATATAGCACAGTTAATTATGCATCACCCTTTGACTGTCTCAGGAACCCTGTGCATTTTGTCCTAAGCACACTGACACCAGCGAGCTCTGTGCTGCTTTACCAGCCCTGGTCCTGCTGCTCTGACTGGGGCAGAGTGCGCTCCCTCCCCTCCTGCGCAAGGTAGCACAGGACAATGCAGCACCAGCTGGCTCCAAAACTCTCCTTCTCAGCTCATGAATACCACTACTGTTATTAAAGAGAGGGTAAAGTAACAAAAGATCTTTGGAGCCTGTTACAACAGCACAGCTGCAAGTCCACTGGTCCTCTTTTCAGAAGTAGGAAAAAAAAAAAAATGCAGCTCCTTTCAGTATAATCTTTCTTTTAAGCTGAGCAACCGAAGGGATCTTAGTTCAGCCTCAACAGAAACAGAGAAACATCATTCCGTGAGATTTCATAAATTGTTTTGTGAAGTACTTCACCCCCTGGGCTTCAGGGCATGGAGAACAGTGCAGTAAACACAAATTTTGGGATGACAACTTCATTCACACTGAAAATGTTTTGCCAACACACTGACAGAAAAACTTCCTAGAAGATAAGGATGTCATTTATACCAGCAAAAAACATTCATCAGTCAAGCCAACCCAGGTCCCTGAATGACACAGACTGTTTTTGCATTGACACGGGCAGGCTTGCCTGCACAAACATTATCGTTTGGGGTAAAGAGCAAACCGTGGTAGTGTGGTGCTGGCCCAAACATTTCTGAGAACCAAGGATATCTTTTCCTGTGCTCTAGAATTTATTGGAAATGGTCTGTGATTCAGCTAATTTCACACTTTAGTCAGAGATGGACTTTGACCAGGATCACTAATATTTTTGGATAATTGTTAAGGAAGCATTAAAGGGCAATCCAATTTCTTAGAAAAGAATCAGTCCATGTGAATTAATGCCACACATTCATTTTGCTGACTTGCTATACAGTTTGTACTACAAATCGTGGACTCAGAGGCAAGTAAGGATAAAGGGAACGCACCTCTCTCCCCTATAATAATCCTGCACGCTAACTCTACATTAACTTTCCTGAGGGTAAGGCGGCACAGAGTCAGAAGAAGTGGTTACCTGGATCATACCATTCCCAAGTGACCATTCTCAGACATTTCTCCAGCTTACTTTTCCCAAAGGGAGGAATGGAAGAAGAAAGTTCACATTGTCTGGGGCAGAGACACGGTCCAAATTCTCTACCTTGCACCAAAAAGAGATATTTTCTGTATTTGTCAGCACAAGCCGCATACTGAAAATCTTACTCTATATGCCATTGTTTACGCCTGTAAAAAACAGACGGTGCATTTGCGCAAATCAGGGTACTATGTTTTACATCCCTTTTTCACAAATGCAAATGACTCCTGCAGGCAGTAGTGAATTGGGTATTACGGATTTTTTTGTTCTTGTTTATCACTATGTCCACATATGACAACATGGAAAATAGAAGTTACAAATAGCTAAGTTGTTAGTACACTGAGGTAAAACTCATGAAAGACAAAACATATCATCAATCTCCTTCAAAATTGTGATGCAAAGATTTTTGTGGAAACACTTTCAATAGCATATATGCACTCCAGACATAGCAAATTACTTAGCATGAGCAAACAACCCATTTGTCTAAAGAAGTGTTCCTAAGAAATATCCTGAAATTATTTATAATATGTAATGAGAGAAACCACCCCCCCAAAAAATGTTTTGGTGCATGGAGACATGTAAAGAAGCAAATATACTTGTACATGACAGGCTATTACGCTTCTGAGTAATTTCTTGTCTTTTTGTTTGAAGTGTATTTGCTATTGTGCTCTAAACAGCAGGTGCAGATGTAATTGAAAGTGGTTGGTTGTGTCAAACGAGAAAGATTTCATGAGAAACCTTAAAGAGCTAACCTATACCCTACTTGGGAGAGCTGAATTCACTGATCTGCAAGAGGAAAGTCGCAGGCTGACTGCTAAACAAGAGCGCCCATTTGGCCTTCCTCCACCACTCCTGATGAAATCATGCTATCCGGGGGCCAGCATAGCTCCGCAGATGTGCTCTGCCTTATAAACAAATGAGTGAGGTGCCTTGGGAACAGGCACTTTAATGTACGAAACAGATTGCATTCTGTTCTGCCACAAGCAAATAGATGACTGAGTGAACAACTGACATCTTTGACTGCAAGTATTTCCAATTCTTTCCTTGCACCGGGCCCCTAACACTTTCATTACAAAACTGGTTTCTCCAGTTCCTGGAGTTCAGTCCCACAGCCTCCATGACGGCACATTTCGGGAGATGCGGACAGGCCCTCCTCACTTAACTATCTCTTCTTACCTAAGTGGAAATTGGGACTGGTATTTTATGAATTTCTGCCACAGCTAGTTAGACTTAAGGGTTTTGGCCTGAAGTAAGAGGAAAGATGATGGATGTCCTCTCATCTGCAGGTGAACCAGAGTGGTGCGGATATATCCATATATTACACAAAACTGCTAGTTCTTTGGCACCTGGATAAAAAAACCCAAGCAATAAAAGAAGAGCTCGGAGCAGGGCCAGTGACAATTTTACAAAAAGGTGAAGTGCATGCCTGAGTGTTAGACATTAAAGTTACTGCCAGTTAGGGTGCCTTTTTGTGACATCCCAGAGGCATACTTCTTAGGGTTTCCTTCTCAAAGAAAGTTGAGAAGTCTCTCTCATTGCAAGGGCTAGAAAAGGCAGAACTTGGCCAGACTGAAAACAGGCTGAGAAAAGTTGCCCTCATTGTTTTTCTTTCCGACCTGAAGGATGAACAATACAGATGATAAACAAGGAAGCAACAGATGTTTTAGTGCCCATTGGAAAGTTAAGAGATTCATATACCCTAAGAGATTAAAAAAGAACTGCAGTACTTATAACTAATGCTTCCACACCATAATCCAGGCTGCATGCTGCCTCTTATTTTCCCAGCTTTGTATTTAAGTACTCGCCTCCCCTGTCCTCCCTAAACAATAAAAAAAAAAATTTTACAATTTTTGTTGCCATCCCACATTCAACCAAGAGCCTCCTGAGACCGAGCATCCTGGAAACATCCTGCAATGTCTGACCTGGAAATCTTAAAATCCTTTGTACTTTTGAGATGATCTCTAGTTACAGTTCAAATGGGTGGAAAAACAAAGAACAATATGGAATGGGTAATTATTTAAAAGTCAATAATTACCCAGGGGCCTTTTCTTTTTTCCAGATGTTTTAGCCCAATCTGACTGCAGTTCCAATACACCATCTAAGAATCTAAGTCTCTGGCCACAGTGGGTGGTCCAAGAAACCTGTAAAAAAGGCAGGATTACATCACAGTGAAAAGTGCTTTGTTTTATAGATTCATCCAAAGCAACCTAGGTCTCTTTGCAGAACTAATTGGAAAGACTTAATTCTCATGCAACCCCTCCACTGCCAAAGTCTATATCAGGTCATGCCAACAGGAGACAAAAAAAAGAAAAGCTTTTACCAACCTGCTTTAGGTCACAATGAATTTGGGGAAATACATATTCACATTAGAATTGTAATGTGTCCATGTAAGGTGAGGCACAACTATTAATGGGTATCCCTTCAGAAAACAATGTCTGAACTGATCTTTTTTCTAAACTAGGTAAATACTCCTATTTTTAGAGCACCTAAAAGAGGAGAAGAGTTGGAGCTGACCTCGGTCTCCTACTATACTGTAGCAAAAGTGGCAAATGACAAATAGCTGAGGTATTTCCTAAGTGGCACCAGAGCATGGCTGCCTGCCTCCACCTCTAGCTGGAGGGAGCACGGATTCAGACCACCAGATTCAGGGCTGACTCACCAGTCCATGTTTACACCTCCTGCTCCAAGAACGTATTTTGACAGCATGCAGTGTATGCTACCACCCGCCACAAAGACAGAACATTCCTGGAAGGGAATTTCTCTCTTTCTTTTGCAACTGATATAACTTTAAAGCTATTTTTTCTGTTTCAGCATCTGCATTTCATTTTTTTTCTAAGACAGACTTTACAAAGCTCTTGTTTCTTCACAAGCAACAACTGTCAGGTTTGATGAGAAGAAGCTCTGCATTTTACAGAACATGGCTACAGAACAAAGACCTTAGGCCAGTGTTTTGGCCACACACAACCGAAGAAAATCTTCCTCTACCTTACACAAGAATTTACGTGATTAATATCCATTGGGTCTCTTATGCAGGTCTCCTGTTAATGTGGAACATGGTTCACAGAGAAATGGTCTCTTTACATGGTTGTTCTAAAGTTAGGCTGAAAATATTGTCCCATCCAAGTTTTCAGTCCAATTTCCACCTCTGCTGTATTTTCCATCCACAAGTGTTACATACAGTACCCCCAACTTCAGGAAAACTTTGATATGTTTAACCATATTCTTATGTTTTTCCTTTTGGGATACTCATTGCTTTTAAAAAAGCATCTTGTTTCTGTTCACGCTGTATTTTAGGCAAGGCACTTCCTTCAGAAGATCTGGTTTTAATTTACATTTGAGTGACTGCCACTGCACAACAGCCATTCATGATGAACATGTCCAATAAACTTAACAACCTTATGATGTGCCGTTTCCTGAGATTAGTTCCATTCTATAGCATCTGCAGAAAAATACATTAAGTTTTTTTAATTTGCTTTTGTTGTCTAAAAGAAATTTAATGCCAGTGGTAGTGGAACATGAAGACTTATTCACAAATCAAGTTTTTGTCTGCTTTGTCAAGTTTTTCATTGCTTAGAGATTCCAACATAATGGCTTGCTAGGAATATTTTATCTATGAATGAAAACAAAGCCAGTCCAGAGCTGTACTCCTCAATCTATTTCTGTCCTTAACTTGAATTAAGTAATCATGCTGACTGGTGTCTGATAGTAGTTTTTTTATGTAGACATGTTGTCTGAAAAAAATCCAACAAACTACCGACTTAGATCTTGATCCCATAACGAATTATGTACACATATCTTTAAACGGATGATGTTAAAATTATGCTATTTCTATTTCAAATTAAACTTATTCATGATTTTTAGAAGATAAAGGTTACTCAAAGTTTAATTAAAACCAAAGCACAGTATGTTACAAGATTTTTCACAAGGACACTGCTTTTTCAAATGCATTAACAGAGAGGAGCCATTATACTACTAAGAAGATCTGTGCAATCTGTAATTACATTAACTGTGAGGAATTGATACGTTTAGTAACAAAACGGGCATACTAGCTGCATTATTTGAGTATTGGTCTACTCAAATGACACTGCAAAAGCCCTTTCTTAACTCCATAATCCTTAATATATTTTATGTATAGAAGAGAATTCTCTTTCATGGATCTTATTTCCATTACTTTCAAAAACTCTGCATCAATAACAGCTTAAATCAAATCTTCTGAAGTCAATCTCAGCCCACCCACCATCTTTGATCAAACCCAGTAGAAGGAATAAAGTTACTGTTTGGATCTTGGAATCAAGACCATAACCCTTCAAGGTACTAGTTATATAGGAGAAATTAAATATAGGTAGTTGTAGGCTTTCAGTCTAAGACTGCTTCTTATTTTGCAATTTTTAATTGCAGGAATAAGCACATCTGTTATTGTAATACTATCATAATTGTTTATTTTTCAGGTAGAAAAGACAGGAAATCACTTAGCAGAATGTTAGAAAAAAGCTTACAAACATCTTAGAAATATCATAAAAATGAGAGCATAAGAGCAAATTTCAAAGCAGTGACTGACTGCGGAATCTTAAGAGCGGGCAGACTCCTGTGCCTCTATAACCATGCAGGAAACCTAGAGTTGTCACAAAAAGGTTTTACTCTGTTGCACTAGGATTTCTTCCAAAGAGACTTTCTGCTCATAAAGAAAACAGAAAAAACCCAGGGTACTAAAGGGTTAGCCATGCCAGTATCTTTTCCTGAAGGCAATTATTACTAGCTGATTCACCCAGAACTGGAACAGTTAAGCAGATGTGATATTTGAGCTGTGTTTGGTTTATTCGACACACACCTCCAGTGATAACATTTTCAGGAGAAAAATCATCTCCATTGCCCAGTGCTCTCCATCAAGCACATTCCTTCCCCAGCCTGGCCTGGCACCACCAGGCACAGCGGTGTTGGAAGGCGCTGCCTCATTGCTAACATTTTCTTAAAGTCTGGAGTTTTGTAGCTGGCATGAGCAGGAGAGAATGAACCCTGGAAAATACTTACACAGATTATACCAAAGGAATGTAGGGCAAGGATTAAATTATAAACCGAAGTGACTTTAAATGAAATAACACAGCAGGTTGTGATGACCATTTGATATGGCCATTTAGTACCTGACTTTCAAGATACGACAGAGGAGTAGGTGGTAGATGTGAGAAAGAGGAGGGGACTCCTGGCTTGGCTGAAGGTTTATATGATATCCCAGGTGGGGTCTACATTCCTCCTCCTTCCACCTCTCCAAACTACTTCTCCTTGACTTGGTGCCTAGAAAATCTGGTCACCTTAATATATAGTTGGCAACATATCAATGTAAAAGTCCACACTGACATCTGAAAGTGATCATTTTACTGCCCACACTGGAGGAATGTTTCCCCACAGGAATAAGGAATTTTATGAGTGTTATAAAAAGTTACTGGCACTACAACGTATTATCACTGTGGTATAAATTACTGATCTGTATTTCAGCTACGGGCCAGCTAGGATGGCAGCCACAACCATCTCTCTGCTCTGAAAGAGCATGGGCAACTGCCTCCCTTTGCAGCCTTCATCTTCAGTGTCACCTGGTGTATTCCTCCTCAGGAGGGATGGACCCAAACCAGAAGGCAGAGAGGGGCAGAGCAGAAAGCTCTTGCATCACATATTGATCATAATACAACTGCAGCAGCAGACAATGTTTTGATCACATTTGTCTTGCTGCCAATAAGAGCAAAAACGTAACACCATTTTTCATCAATAGATACCAAAGCCGCAGTTAGTTTTGCCTTACTCTCAAGCTTAGAGTAAATTAAATAGAGTATACTTGAGCATACTTAAGTATATTTAGTTCTTAAAAAGATAAGATACTTAGATTCTCATCAGGCTGTACATTTCAGCTGCACAATTCCTGTTTTTTCAAGCACTCTGAAATTTACCTTTATTTTTAGCCAACGTTTCCCTGAAGTTGCCAGACATTCTGTGACAAAAGGAGACACTGTGTACAAAATGCAAAACATAGATATCTAGCCTGTCCCTCATATTCCTAAACCGAACATACTTGAGCCATCTCCCAGGCACGCTGTTCCACACCAGCAGTAGCAGCGCGGGGAGGTGGCACCTTGCACGGGGCAGTTCCTTCCCCTTTGCAGGGAGCCGAGGGGTGCGGGCAGGCACATACAGTGCACGGTTAAGCTAACGCACATGCAACCTGCGCCAACCCATGCTCGCCCAGAGCAAAAGGGGAATCCAGCTGAGAGTGTAGGCACAGTCTAGTTCTTACCTGGTCCTTTACTTTGGGGAAAAAAACAGCATCCAAGCCCTGATCCATTCATCAGGAATTATGTAACTGAAGTAATACTGAATTTTGGATTCTGTAACTTAGCACAAACTACAGCTAGATGATGCGTCTTTATTTCCCGTTCAGAAACCCAGTGCTACGAGACAATGTCGTATAAAAAATACTGTCAAACGAGAAAGACTGCAGCTCAGACTGAAACAATTAATCTGTATGCAGGGGTTGTCATCATTTCCCATTAGTTTGGAAGCTCCAGCCTTGTCAGTGATCCATCAGTGGTTCCAAGACACATTATTTTCAGGGCTCTATAGCTCTGGGCTGAAATGTCACATTTATGGTGTCATCAAAACATGTAAAATCTGGTTCAGTCATGCCAGAAAGAATATGAGGAAAAATAAAGGACTTTTATAGTCTCAGTACCTTTCCTTTTTAAAATTTTTTTCTCTAACTTTCCAAATGCATTCATTAGGCTTAAATATTGCACACTACAGAAAATCCAAAATGGAGCAAGTTTTTCCTCAACAAGTAATCCAAATTTCAATCATTACAAATACGAATCTCCAAATCTCATCTGTACAGTCTTTACTAAGCACAAATGGTACCTCTAATTCCTTAATGTGTCTCTGTTGCCCCCCTCACCATATTGCCCACTGCTTAACTTTGCAGTGAAGTAAGACACATAGGGTGGGTTTTAGCTGAGCAAATCCAGATGTTTATCACTCCAGGTTCCCTTCATATCAGTGGAGACAAATAGGAGTAATTCAGCCAATACATTTTAAACAAATACTTTGGCATGAGATGGATCATATCTTGGAAGAACTAACATCTCTTCTTGACTAAACAGATAATCTGTGCTGGTGAGCAAACATGGAGATGTCAATTATAGAGGATGTTAAAATACAGAAGTCTTACTCAAACACACCCTGACCCAGGTCTTCAAATGCAAACATTGAAGTTTGGGTGCAAGCTTCATTCAAATAGAGGGTAACTGGATATCCAAATACATTTACGGATCTAGCCCTATGCATTTTCTAAATTGCTATAGGGACCCACTGGAACAGCAGTCAGTGAGCAGTCATTGGATTGTTCTTCCTATATCTTGACACTTGGAAGGTCCAACAAGAGTTTTGTCTGCTCTTCACCTAGTGTGAAGGGCAGCAAATACACCTCTAATGTTTTGGCTTAATATTCTACAATTCAGAAGCTAACTAACTCTTTGCTAGCATTAAGATGCACGCTGCAAAAGTCAGTCCCAAAAAGCTGTGGCGTGAAAGTAAAATTCCCTGATGATCTGAAAGAAACTATGATGAGAAAGACATAGAAGCTTAGATATCAAGTAATAAAATTATGTTCTATAAGACTTGCACACCAGCAAAGATAGGGATGAAATGCGTGCAGCAAGAAAGCATAAGCGAAAAGCAGCTCTTTTAGGAGTAGCACTGGTACAGAGTCGTATTGATTAGTTGCCTTTATACAACTATCCACTACATTTAATCCAGTAAATCCCTGGGGGTTTTGACATGTCATTAGTGAAGACAGAGAGTTAGGCAAATATGTATAAAACATCAAGAAATAGTAGATACCTACGAAAAAATGTCACAGCTTGCAAGAAATGCAAAATTCAGCATTTCTGCTTACGCTGTAACTTGAAGATGTTACGTCTAGTTTAGATAAATGCGGCTTCCAGAAAAGTTGCCTTTCTGTGATACATTGTACCCTGCTTTAAAAAATACTTATGCATTGGCTGAGATCATTATTATATAAATAATATCTTTCTAACACCAAAGGAGAAAATCTTGTTAGGTCTTCTCAGACAGAATAAGGAGTCTCCATGGTCTCTGTTCCCATTAAGTTAGGAGATTGCAGACTGGCAGTGTAAAGTCCAAACAGCGTAAGAGAACTGTGGCTTGGTTAGCCACCACCTTTGATCTTAAGGCATAATAAGAGAAAGAACCATTTTGGGATGTTTCATAGATTTTCAAAGAAGCAATGAGCAAGTTACCCAGTAACTCCTTCTTTTTATATTCAGGATTTGGCTTAGTTTTCTGGGGTTTTTTTACTGTAGGGGTTTTCAGAATATACATCTGTTCTGAGCATTTCAACAACATGTAAAATTCAAGACACCAGTACCTTTGATGATCCCCAAAGTCATGGATTATTCTTTCTTTCTTCACTGAAGCAGCACAATTTTAAGTCAAGAGCCACAGTTAAAAATTTGGCTTTTTGGAGTCTGCCTTCCAGGAACAGTCTTCAGTAACCACCTAAAATTTGCTGCTCTGCTAAATATTCTTGCCAGTACATTTATTTTCTGCTGGCTAGTTGATAGTTGCAGGAAGCAAACTTTAAATTTTTTTTTTCCTTAAGTGGAAGAATATTTATGGCTTTTTTTTTAATAATATTTACTGAGCTCTAACTTTCCTCAAGAGAAAGCCAAAGAATGAGTTAAAATATGTAAATCCAGTACTGGGATATAGAAAATATTCAAGTTGAGGGAAGTAAAAAGCTAATCAACAGTCTGCAGACTATGCCAGAAGAATGGAAAGATACAATTAAAAAATATACCATATGCTGAAGTTGTACTTTTCTTCCCTTGGGTACAGACTTTACCACAATAAAGCAGTAAGTTTCTGCAATTCTTTTTATAAATTTTACTGGAAATATTTCTATCATTTCATCAGGTTTGATGTTCACAGGATATACTTGGGTTTGATGTTTGTGTGGTTAGCTGAGAAACACGTGATTTAAAGTGACATCCCGTACTCCAAGGTGGTTAGAGAAGTGTGAGGTTACACGTTTCTTAAAACAATCAGGCTTAATAACACATTTATAAGGAGCTTGTTCCCTCCATGCTGCCTTCAAGGGATTGTGTGGGACTTTTATACTGAATGATTTGCACACGGTATCCCATTTCATCCCTCCCAACTGGTCATTCCCACGCACCTTTTTCATTCCTGTACATTTTAATGCTAAAGAGAAATCTACAAAAGAAAATAAGGCAGAAAATTCCCTGTTAGACCAATTACATACCTCCAGACAGGATTTAAGGGCCTGAATTTCATTGACAGACACAGACCTGTGCTTGGTTCTGCAGCTGTGCACACTTGCTCTGACGACTCCAAGCAGAAACATGCACGTGCCCAGTGGATGGCTGCATTGAGAACCATCCTCTCAGCTGTGCTCCAATGCAGCCTGTATGGCTTCATTGCTCCTGCCGCTTTGGCTCTGAATTCAGTAATAAATAGGCCTTGAGCATCTAACTGAACCTCACTTAGTAAAAGCTTTGACACGAAAGATGAAAAGTTAACCTAACCTTATCACACACCGAGCTCTGAGGTGAATGAGTTGACAGCACTCAGCCATCTTGCAAGAGAACTCAGTCCTGCAGAGGATGCTGAATGTATGCCTATTTGTCTCACACTGGCAACTGTTCCCAAGAGCAAAGTAGCCACAGAGACTATGACAGGAATACGAAAGGAAAGGGTCCACTATGCATGGGTGCATTGCAAAAATGTTAGATCTCACACAGGTTTTTCATACCAACCTATAATGCACGTCATAATAATCTCTCCAACGCATGGAGAAAAGGCGCTGTGATGTTTTACACAACCTCTCTCCTTCCTTCTATTTGTACAGAGTGGGAGTCCTGAGGTAGCTGACAGTAGAATCTCCAAATTTTTGGTAATATCACCAGTTATTACATCATTACACTGAACAAAGAGATTTAGTCATACTATACAGGATTAATTTACTTCACAGCTCTTTGATTAGCATGAATGCAAAATAATGAAGTTAATGACTTACATCGGACTAAAAACTAGTGACTAAACATTTTTCACTAGATGATAAACTGTGCATCTAGGGGTTAATTCCACCCTAAATCCTTACATGATCTGTCAAAGTACATTTCATCAGCCTAACCCCGTAAGTTCTTCCTACAGTGCACCATATATAATATAAATAGAAGGAGTGGTTTAATTCTAGGATGGAAGCATAATATCTTCCTTCTATCAAAGTACACAGGCTTAGTTAAAGCCCCACATTACCTGGCACAGCACTCCAGCTCTTGCCTATTTTTCAGCAATATGGAGTTTAATATTAACATTAAGCATACATATAAATACATAAATAGCAGGCTATAAGATAACTAAATTAGGATAGACATATAGGTACAGATATGGCAAGCCAAAAAAAAAAATTTACCAGTTGACCAGATTAGACTTGTTCTAACTAAACCTGAGAATTTATTTTAACCAATATTGAAAATACTTATCTATATCTTTCTCTGAAATCAACCAATAGCTTTTTTACTAAAAATATCTGTGCCTCTGAGACATTACTTTCTACACTTATCTTCATAAGGATTTCCAAACCAATCTTTATATGAAGCGTATTCTATAGCCCCCTGCATTAGTTACATGCATGAAACATCTCCGAGCTCAACCCTAGAAGAACAAATAAAAGCAAAACATCAAAATCCAATAACCCGACGAAAACAATTCTCAAAGAAAAAGCACTTAGAAAATTAAAAACCCAGGAAAAAGAAAGAAATTAAAAAGGATAATGTAAGGAATTTTTTTTTTTAAAGAACAGGTTAATGTTCTGAATTAGAACTTTAAACTTATCCAACTTTCATTTACTGCAAATTAATTAAATTTCTATTTTATTTGTTCATGAGATTTGTCCATTTATGATTTTCACATCTTCTCCCTCTCCTTGTTTAGCACTATCTAATACCCAACTTCAGCAAAGCACTTAGCAATTTGCTTGATTCAGATCACATGAGTAAACCCTGTAAAACACGTTGCTACATTCTTTGCTCTCCCTCCTAACTGTGATGCTCTGGTTGTCATACTGAAAGTGTTATCATATAAGCCCTGCCTTTGGCTAGAGTGCCCTTCCCCCTTCAAAGCATATGTTACTCATTACATGATAGCTTGAACAGATCAAGATTACTGAAATTTATTGCGAGTCACTGCAGAGGAGGAAGGTATGCAGAGCTAGCTTCAGGGTGAGTCACTGAAATGCAGTTCCTCTTGGCTGGCCCTGTCCCGATAGGAATCTTGTTGCTGACCCAGCTTGTGTTAGCCTCTTAAATTGGGAAGGACTCTACTTTTTTTTAACAAAAAAAAAAAAAAAAAAAAAGAAGGGAAAATCCCTCCTTAGCAGCTGCACATTTCCTGCTAGAAAAACAACTCCAAGTTTCTATTACTAGCTGTTAATACCATTATCTACCAGCTCTGTTGCAAAGCAGAGGGAGGCAAGTTGAAAAGCCTGGTGTAAAAAGCGCTGGGGAGGGAAATAAGCAAAACCAGAAATTTACCATCCACAGATTTCTCTGAAGTATGACTCCTCTGCCATTTCTGAGCTAAAATTAACACTGTTTTCTAAGCCAAACTTTTTATTTATGTTGTGTGAACTAAATACAAGCATTGTTTTAGATTGGTGATATTACTGTAACAGAGCCTATACTTAGCCACACTGCTGCCTTGTAATAAGTACGCTCGCAGCCACAACGCAACGTCAGGTGACTTTGGTTTTGCTTTAGAAGAAATGCCACTGGCAAAGGCAGATCACACTCACCACTGCTGAGCAGGTGCCTTATTTTTCCGTCGCTGGTTAAATGCAATAACTCAGGAGCATAATAAAAAGCGTAGACTTCCTTCCAAAATCTGTGCAATTATTTCTGTGCTAATGCCACCAATCACCAGGAGCAAAGCAATAATCTTTGCCTCAGTTAGGTTGTATAACTGGTATCCCTCCCTCAACCTTCCCCACTTTTCTATTATGGTTGTGAGGACTCTATTGTGGATGTGGATCATATTGTAGTTTTCCCATTCAGTCGTCTAAGGCAATATTCACAGCATTTTCCTGCAGAAATTGTGACTATTTAAAGGGGAAGGAAAAAAAAAAATCAATTTGCATTAAGTGGACTTGCAAAGTTTTGCAGTTCCTCTTCTTACTAACTATAAATTCATTCAATTTGGAAACTGCCCACTACTTCTTTATCACCAGAACAGCAAAGCTGAAGACCACTTTTTAACCCTCATTATCACAAACCAAGCTTTTTCAGTTCCACAAAACCATACTGAACTCCCTTGCATCGGTAATGTCTGATGTGTGGAACCTGTCAATATGCAACTTACAAAAATTCCTAGTCAGATCCCTCTTACTTGCAAGCCAACATAGAGGAGCTTCGTGTTCAAAAGCCTTAAATATTGTATGATTTAGAAGTACATCCATATGAATAAATTTCCTATTACCATCCATATCCTTCTAGATCCTGTGCCCTTTTGGACACACACACACACAAAGTGATTCAAGGGATTAAAGAAAAATAACCTATGGCCTTTCCACAACAATATTCTAAACCAGAGTATGTGCAGATGACCTTATTCTTTTCAAAACATATTCCATCTTCACAACAGTTAGCCTTTCATTACCTTATCATTTTCACTACATTTTCGCATACATTTCCAAGGCAGCAGAATGTAAATCAGGAAGACAAAAATAGATTTAGCATATTTACCATTTTCTGGACTATTATTTGTTTATATGCTATATAAACATACTATATGTTTATATTATTTGTTTAAATATCAGTCATTCATGCCATATAAATCATTCCTGCAAGCTTAACAGGTTTCACAGAGACATGGACAGACATGCCAGAAGTCTAGGATCTTGAATACAAGCATGTGATAACGTCTTGGATTGGCAAGCGAGAAACATAAACCCACTAATAGGCAAAAGAGCACGAGCAAAGAGTTCAAACTACACACAATTAATAAAAGTAGCCTAACTCCTTCAATACTTAGTGCTAATGTTTTGAAGTCACCACCAGTGCAAAAAACCTAGCAACTCTTACAGCAAAGTATCTCAAGGAGAATGTACAACAGGTTATTCAGATCCCATACTACTGAAAGCAATAAAAAATAAATTAGATTAAATAGAATTGCAGATGGCACTTCAGCTGAGATAACTAGCGTGAAATTTTCTAGTGAACTTTCTACTTATTATTTACTTCATATACATGCTGACAGAACTTTGCATTTTCAGAAGTTATTTGTACAGAGGGCCTTTGCTGTATTCCTCACAAATACAGACCCATTTAACTGTCAGGACTCATCCCGTGCAACAAGTGGTATGGCAATTCTGCCTCTCACAGATACACGTAAGATGCTAAAGACAGAAAACTGGCTTAAAAGCAATTCTCAGCACTTAAGTACATGGTCTACTCTGATTTAATTCCCGCCACATGTGAAAATATAGTAAAAAATAATACAATGATAAGTAGCTTAGGAAAATCTAGATCTTAAAAGCTTGCCAGTGTGCATAAGACTTCCAGTATGAACCCAGACAAAGTACAATGTCATGCAGCTGAAACGTGAAGGGTCAAACTGTAACAAACCAAGGAAAACAGACAAGAACATCTTCCTAAACTTCCCTCCACCACAGTAACTTGTCTGGAACCTAATCACATTGATCTGCAATATAAACTGAGTTGAACCTACCTAGAGTTAAGTCAATAGGTCCAGAGAATCCAGAAAGTCCTTTCTCTTTTTGATTCTACATGGATTATTGAAGATGTAACTAACGGAGAGGTAGTAATGCATTAACGTTAGATTGCTACTCACTGAAAAACACTGGCTGCCAGTACAATCAACAGACAAGCTATCTGAAACAAATCTTCGTTTTTAGTCTTTGGACTTGATTCTGTTTTCTCTTCAAATTGTTATGAATAAGGAAGAATGGAGTTGTACCAGTCTGAAAGCAACATTAGATCACCATTAGAGTGAGAACTGAAAGCTTGGCCCCATGGGAGTCAGCAGTTGTACTATGGATTGTAATTAAATCGGAATTTTACCGTTTATATTTAACATATTTCTTTACAAAACAGTTTTGAAACGATACTCTCTCCAAGTGTCTGGCTCCAGTGAATTTTGAATTCTCAATCAGCAAAACTATTTCTGACTTTAAAAAAAAAAAAAATTTGGGCATTTGGAATCTAAATCCAGCTTTTTGTGATTTTAAATGCCACAGTTTACTTCTGCCACTTCAAAACAGATTGACCCCATCAAGAGAGAATTTAGAGGATCCATGCTTACAGTGGGGATTAGGGACTGGTGGTATGTTATTCTTACTTTTCTGTTTATGATTTTAAACATCAAAGTTATTAACATCTGAATGTTGGCTACTTCACCTCTGCAGTAGCTTTTTTTCATAACATTTAAATATGTATATATGTGTATTAACATCATGCAAAGAAATACAATGTTTTATAGCAGAAACCCTGACAGTTCATTAAATGTAGTACAACTAGCTGGAACTCCTGCAATAAGCCATCACCACATGCAAGGATGTTTTGAGGATGTAGTCACTGATGAGGAACTTAAACAAGAGAAACTAAATTGAATTTTAAAATTGTGTTCGTGGCTGGGACAGAACTCTACATCACTGGACCAGATTTGATCATGTCAAATATAAACCCCATAATTTTCTCTTCTACTCGTGTGACAAATGTTCAGTCAAAGGCAGAGTGTGAAGCAGCACAAGATGCCAGAGTTCTGTAAAATAGGATAACTGTGGAATTCAATTCTGGGTTTGTAAGTCAGCAAGATTTTTCAAAGTTTATTGCTTGGTATTGACTGACCTCCAACTGCTGATGCACTTGCAAGCAGAAATTTGAAAGAGAAAAAGCAGATGCTTTTTGCTGCAGATTGATAACACTTGGTTCCAGTCACCAGTGGTTATTTTCTTTAGGCAAGAGGTAATTTTACAGATACTAAGTGGAAGCTGGCATATAAAATTACCCACATACCCAAAGAATAAAAGTCAGCAACTAAACTCAAAATGGAAAGCAAACTTTACTTATGCACTTCCAAAAAACACTCAACCACTTCATGATACCCTCAGTCCTGTTCCAATATCCACCTCAAAGGCAAAGGACTCATTTACAAAGAAATATTGAGGACTTGTTTCATGACAAATGAGTGATTAACACAGGGAAAATATTGTGCCTCCAAAAGCTTAAGTCTGTTCTGACATGGAAATTAAACCTTCTATGAATTACAGCTTATTACAATGCAATCCTGATTCTTACAACAGGCAATCTTCAACGTGCTTAATGAAAATCTATATTTTTTCTTACTGCACCTTTTTCGGTTTTTAGAATGGATTCCTATGAGAAAATAAGTCCTGGGATGTTTCTGTTAATAACATTAACAATACAGAACTATTGCTGTATTTTTAAGAGATGCTATATATCATCATAATGACTATTGGTATTTTAAGGTTGCCGAGGAGCAAGAAAATTAGCTGCAACTATGTTCATTTCTCATTTGAACTCAATGGATTTTCTGTATTCTTTATAGCAAGGATTTAACTTGCGTAACAAAGTGCCGAACTTCACATTGATTTTTAAATTACAAGCTTTTTTTTTTTTTTTTTTGCTTTTTGCTTAATTGTGATACACTCTGTAAGAGTCACAGTTTTAATTGTATTTTATTCAAGTTTTTCTGGCAAAGTCCATCCAGTGAAAAATTATACCTTTGTTCTGCAGATGTGGGCAAAAGTCATTGTTTTTCCTTGATCAATATATAAATCAGTCAACTCTTAACTTGCCATAAAAATAAATTGGCTCTACATTGATTTGTCTCTCTCATGGTACCACTAATATTTGTGTACAAATGGGAATTGGTTCTTCTCTCGTTTTATTTTCCTATCAGTAATGATGTTAAACAAACCTTGGGATATGGCACATTGCTGGCCAGGCAAAAGACAACTGAGAGAAGGATGATGTTCGGGTACCTTTTAGAGCCAAAAGTCCCATTGCCTCATTAAAAGCTCAACGAAAATGTTCCTTAACCTTATCTCTATCTCCCTGAACTGCAAGAGGACTACCAGCACTTTTTTATAATGGGATGTCCTGGTTTTGGCTGGGAGAGAGTTAATTT
This sequence comes from Fulmarus glacialis, assembly GCF_000690835.1. NCBI lineage: Eukaryota > Metazoa > Chordata > Aves > Procellariiformes > Procellariidae > Fulmarus > Fulmarus glacialis. The sequence goes on from NW_009219313.1 coordinate 131,053, forward strand.
TCTTCCTAGTAGCTAGTATAGTGCTGTGTTTTGGATTTAGTATTATAATAATGTTGATAACTCACTGATGTTTTAGTGTTTGCTAAGTAGTACTTGCATAGTCAAGGACTTTTCAGCTTCCCATGCTCTACGGAGCTGGAGATGCACAAGAAGCTGGGAGGGGGCACAGCCGGGACAGCTGACCCAAACTGGCCAAAGGGATATTCCATACCGTATGATGTCACACTCAGTATACAAACTAGGGGAAAGCTCACCGGGGGGCCACTGCTCAGGGAGCGGCTGGGCATCGGTCAGAGGCTGGTGAGCAAACCGCATCATGCATCACTTGCATTGTGTATTCTCTTATTATTATTACTACTATTTTATTTCAATTATTAAACTGTTCTTATCTCAACCCATGAGTTTTTTCACTTTTACTCTTCCAATTCTCTCCCCCATCCCACCGGGGGGGAGCCTTCTCTCCTCCATCCCACCGGGGGCAGAAGGGGGAGGAGGAGGGAGGGAGTAAGCGGCTCAGTTGCTGGCTGGGGTTAAATCACAACATGGGAGCACAGTTAAGAGAAGAGGAGGTCTATCTTTTCCCTGCACTTTACCATCTCCAAAGGAGTACCCCAAGACAGCACTTCCCACTTACAATAATGAATGCTGATGCTCTCATATGACTCCTGGTTCTGGAGATTTAAGAAAGTCACATAACAGAATATGAGATGGGATTAACATGAAAAGCTGATAAAGCTTCATTGACGAAGCACTCTAGCGAGGAGCTTAGAGGAAGCAGGTCACTGTGGGGTTCTGATGGGAAGCATTCATCGCAGAAAGAAAAAGAGCAGAAGCAGAGAAATGATCGAGAGAGGAGTTGGTCAAAAAACGAGGAGAGAAACAGCTGTTTGAATGATTCAGTGTAATAAAATGGTAGGAAAGATTAACACTTCATGGTGAGGCAGACAACTCCCCAAGCACTACGTTTGTTAAACTGAACCACATGGAACAAAGGAATGAGATGGAACAATGCTAAATTAGTCCTAATTTGGTAGTATCTTAGTAAAGCACATTTTTTTTCCCAGAATCAAACAAATCTTTAAAATGGCATTTGCATTAAATATATTTTGGGGAAAACCAGCTACATTAAGAATTCCCAATTTGCATCTAATCTTCATGTGAGGCCCTCTCACAGAGGGTGTAACAGTCAGGAGTTTATAATTCTCCAAAACTGTAGCTACACATGTTCCCCTTCTGCAAAAAGGAAAGGGAAAATAAAGCCCTGGAGAAAACTACAGAAGTCTTGAAGTGGTTGAAACTAGCATACAAAAAGTTTTCTTCTAGCCATAAGGCAGTTTTCTCTATGATGCCAGTCAACAGTAAGGGATAAACAGGGCAGTGAGCACAGTGTGCTGTGCTGCATCATCCAGGGTATGAATGCTCCCCCTTTGTCTCATCACCTTAGTTAGTCCTTTACCCTCTCTGCATCAAATATGCCTGGATTTACACCAAGCTGCTATTTCTATGTGCTGAAAGATGGTCAGCTGCCTTGTCAGGAAAGACAAGAATTTATAGCTACTTTGTCCCCGAGACAGTGTCAGAAAGTGACTTCAGTATGGTCAGAGATCAAGGTGTATGCTACATAGCCATATGGTTTTTACAAAATATTGGTGCAGTTTTACACCATTTCTCCCTCTGTTGCCTCTTCTGACACTTGCCAGAGCATGTTGTGTATGCATTTCAACCTTGACATTCATCTCTTCTAAATTTCTACCCTGTGCTGTAATTTCTTGGATCATAAATGAAATGTTAGTTCTTCTCTAGTTACTCCTGCTATGAAAAACATCTTGCCAGAAACAGAAATTTTTTTGAGGATAGTAATTTTACCGAATGTACTGTTGCTTCATTACAACACACCTGGACAGGTCGAGATTAAGCCTTCTTCAGCTGCAAACTACCATCAGTCTTCATATCATCCCACACACACTGAAGGTGTTAGTTGATTTCTGTTATCTTTTTTGCTAGAGACAGTAGTTCATCCAAGTTGAAGTTACTTGTTTTTAAAATCAGTCAAAAAGTGTCTGTCTTTCACTGAAATGTTCCTGAATAACAACTGACTATTGTAACTTAGTGTATCAACTTTTGTCTCTTAGAGGGCTTAGTTTAGACAAAATTTTGCTGATAAAGAGAAATGTCTATATTAGAATAAATGTAAACCTATTCTAAAGAAATATTTTTTAAAATGCCTCTTTAATGTAACTTGACATCTTTACAGTTATGAAGAACAATGTCTGTCTGAAGACATTGTATGTCCAACAAGTTTTGTCAACCTTCTTTGACCAATATGTTGGGAATGTAATCTAAAGCTTTTCCAAAGAAATCCTAGACATTTTGCAAAGTTTAACACCTTAATACAAGCCCATATTCAAATTCTTTATATCCATTCAATACTAAAGCCAAAATGATATGCCTCAGGGTAGTTCCACCAAGGAGCATGGATCTAGCTTAACTGTATCTTTACTGTTTTGGTCTTTGGACTTGCTATTAAAATTACCAATGCACGCACCAAGCTGTAACAGTGAGTTTGATGTGAGCAGCTATCCAGTAGGAACATAGCCTATTCTTTTGGTTCAAGTTCATCAAGGGCTCCCGTAAGTACCATGCAGTCACGTTTTCAGCCATAAAACACATTGGCTAGAGATGAGCAATGGTTACCACTGTTGATCCTCTTACTATTTCCCTTATTCTCACTTCCTCCTTGATGGGCTGGAAGCGCTCCAGTCTCCAGAACAACAGAGATTACCACATACTACAACTTGACCCAGTTAGCAGGTATACCAAGGGAGCTAGTAAGTTTAGAGGAAAACATGTGTTCATACTGAATATGCTGCAATTATAGGCAATACTAGCTGTCAACGAACATAATTTTCTTGCATTACAGCCTTTGATAGTTTTTCACATGAGCTATAGAAAGAAAACAGTATGTATACACATAGCAAGCTCTTCTCGTTCTTTGCGCAGATGTATGTTGACTGGCAAGGCTGTATTATGGCAAACATTGAATCAACAGTATAAAATATTTAATGAAATTTAAAATCCCACCATTAATAAAACAGCTTAACAGGGTGACAACAATAGATCCGAGTCTACAGTGTCACAAACTACTACTGGTTCTCTCTCATCTTCATCTTCTACCCTAAGCACTGGGAAGGAAGGGACAGTCATTAAAAAGATCCATGAATGTAATTCTTAAATATGTAAAAAGTCTCAGGCAAGAAGGCCCTCAATGATCCCCAAATATCTCAGGAAAAGCTATCTTATATCTATGGAGAAGGAAAATGAGAATTGCTTTTCACCCCTAGCTATGTCATTGTGTTATAAAAGTGGACACTGTGGATAGAAAGAGCGGATAAGCATTCCTCTTATAGCAGAAAGAAAAAAACACTTAATCTCTTTATGTTCTTATGCAAAGAAGTTAATTTTAAATCCTTGATGAAGTCTTCTTGCAAAACAATCTTTCTAAAGCTGTTAATATTTTCATGAGATAAAAGAAAAAGAGTAACAGAAAAACCGGTTTCAGAGATTGTGCAACAAAATAAACTGTTATTAGACAATTAAAACAAAAATAATAATTTAAGTAGTAAAATGTACATGGCTGTCCTATCCACAGGGAGTCTTTACTTCTGAAGAAGAATTAAACATGTAATATTTTTACCCTGTGAAAAAATTGGGATAATTGGGATGACTTATTCATCCTGATTCATGAGAATTTCTATTTTAAGTCAGAAAACCATTTTCCACTAATGGCAGCTTGACCAGAAAATTTTCTGCCTGTTCTGTTGGTAGAAAGAATGCCGACCAGCAATATTTGTCTCTTAAGAATCCAGCTGCAAGCCTGAACATCAAAGCCTAATGGCTGTAATTACTGATGTCCTCTTCTTATGTCCTCTCTGATGGAGGTGACTCTGTAGTCTAGTCTCCCTAGTCCTTGCACCCATAAACTTAACCGTGTATGTATTAACTATGAGGCGACTTCTCAGCTCCCGTGCTCCACAGCACCAGTTTAGCCTGCAGCCTGTCCCCCAGGCTGGGCACCCATCTCTTCTGTGCACCCAGCGCCCACTGCCCCATGGTGCTCTCTAGAAAAGGAAGCATTAACATGTCATTTATAAATATTCCCTGCATTCTTACCTAACTGATTAAATATTAGCATCATTTGTATTGCCTCATGTTTCAGAAAAAAAAGAGAAATTTAATCATCTCACAAGCTCCTAAAAGCTACGTAAAAAATGCAGACAATTTCAGAGAAACCCAGAGAATCCTTGCCTAAGAGAAGATTTAACTAACAGTGAGTTAGGCTGTGGAATGATAAATGCTCTGAGAAGTTTTGATTCAAGAGGTGATATTCAGTTCACAGACATTCTCTTTGTAACTATTTCCTAAAATAGACATGTTTTATTTTACTCCCTTTTGTTTTCTGTTGCTCAATGATTGGCATTTTTCCTATGCACACTAGAAGAAAAAGAATTAAAGTTTTATTAAGCTGTGCCAAGCATCACTAAAATCAGTACAAAAAACCATATTGTGCTTTCACTCCTCATTCTTCTACTTGTGCAATCCAGGGGACTCCATTGGAGTAATTATAACTAAATCAGATCAACTGAAAAAAGTCAGACTCAAACTTGTATTTTAATAGAGAAAAACTATTTGTTTGGATTTGTTTTTTTTTTTACTTTGTTTTTCTTATTATACTTTGCTCTCTGTTAAACTGAGAACATTATGTGGAACAAACAGGCAACTATAAGAATGAGATTGGTATCCACTTCAAATGCTTCTCTCATTATTATAAGCAAGCAAGCAGTATTTTAATGGAGGAAACAGGTTTCTAAGCCAGATTTTATGCTCTTGGTTTAATCATTACATTCAATCATAAACTTACATAAATAGCTTGACTGTTACTCTTTATTTTAAAGCACATACTTTAACACAGTGATCTTGCAGCCAGAATTTCTTTAACATTTAAATTCTACTTTTATTTCATGAGAGATCATACTCAACTGAATGACAGAGTGTGAAATAATATGTAGTATGATAGAAAGACCTGTGCTGCTATCATAGGTTTCACACATGCAGTCATTTCCCAATCTGCTTAAGTAAATTCACTTGAATTTACTTGTGAAATTTGCTTAAGTAATTTATTTAAGTAAATTCACAAGTAAATTGTCTAAATTTATATTGTTTAAAATTATTCCATGGAATTCATTGGAGCTTTTTAAAACCTACAGCAGTGTAAAAAATATTTGGCCCACTGTTGCCTTACTTATGCATAACTGGAAGGTATGATCTATCCATCCTTAATATTAAACATAACAGTTAATTAAAAGCCAGAAGAGAAACTATATTCCCAAAGCCATAGGTGTCAGAGGCAAGCAGTCTTCCTATCAAATTCAATGTATATTCCACTTCAGCAGAGCTGAACACATTCTACTCACAACTCCTTACTACGCATCTTCCCCACAGACAAATACTCAGTGTATTTCTATCTACACTGTATCTTTGTTTCTAAAGATTACTCACAGAATTTGGAATCCATGTATAAGATACCCAGAGGCATTTGTGTTGATTCTGTTGCTCACTGATTAATAGCTTTTTTTTTTTTAGCAAATTCACACCAACAGAAAAAAATACAAGAAAGGCAGAGCAGGTATATTCCCATTGCCCAGATCTCAAACTATTGCTTTATTAATTTTCTTTACAAACTTTTATGCTTAGTTCTCCTTTTAAACATCTATTCTGACTCTAGATTACAGTCTTCCACTAGGAAAACAACATAAATGACATATGGCAAACAAAAATTTAAATAAAATATTCTATGTCATCAAAACAGATTTTCTGTTTCAACACATTTGTTGATTTCAGAATGTTTTGGTATTTGAAAGTTTTTAGCATTTGGATTTTTTGCATCTGATTTGGAATTTTAAAAGGAATTCTAGAAACCAAGCTAGTAGATATACAAAGTGCTTCACCATCAGATAATACTGAAATTAGGTTCTGGAACAAGCACAGAAAATCTCTCACACAGTTGCATTTAGTTTTGTATTGAAAAAACACTGGAGAAATGGATATTTAGTGCAGCATGGGACCAGTTTCTAATTCACATCCACAAATTGTTCAGGGGTAAAAAACGCAATGAGATTATGAATTTTCATTATGTGGAGCAAAACTTCATTGCATCTCTGAAACTTCTTGTCAAAGTAACAGGATGGTACCAGTTAACAAGATGTAAAAGCCAGCCGCAGATTATTACTGGAGGGAGTAAGTAAGCAGGTGAAAAGTTCCCTGTCTTTCAGAGGGTCTGCTTTCTGTGCTTTATCCATCTCCTTTCAGGGTTGTATGCCTAAGAGCAAAATCTATCACATTTATTATCCCAGTACAGTTTATTGAGCAGAGTTTAAGATCATGCTCACTACACATTCAGAAATATCTCCCCCCTTATAATTAAAATTCTCAGAACTTTAAACACAAATGTATTGACATGTATTTATGGACTGATTTCAGACAGCACTGAGCTACTTTTTCAAGTTTTCCCATTTCCCGCAAGGATTTAAAAAAAAAAAAAAAAAATTAAGAAAACCAAACCAACACAGACACGCAAAAAACCCCACCAAACACCAAAACCAAGTCACACCTGAACAGGTGTTAGCAGGATTAGTAAGACCTGAACATTCCCCAAAATGGAAGTAACTGTAGAAATATTATGGTAGATAATAGATGGCTGCCTGTGAATGCATTGCCAATTAGCAGTAAGAGGTCTGGAGGAGAAAACAGGCACTCCCCTAATGCACAATATAAAGCACACACTGCTCTAGGTAGAGTCTGAAACTCCCAATCAACCTGTATCTGCTATACACAGGATGTGTTAGACAGACATGTTCATACCACATTTTCATGTATTCTGCTGACTAAAACAGAGAAAGAGATAGATGATAAATGTAAAATTTCTAGCCGTGTACCAAGATCCCAGTGATCTTCACAGTGAAAGTCAACAGGCATAAAGAAAAAAAGCCACAGGTTTGTTTAACAGCCTGCTGTTAAACAGTAAATCATCATACTAAAGCATGAGGAGGTACCTGAATAAATAAGGCAAACTACATTTTATAAATGATCTACACAAAATACAGAGTCTTCACTTCGCAAGTGCCTGCCTCTAAGAGGCCACTAGGGACATTCAGGAGGGTCCTTAGTTTGAAAAACTGTCAGCAAAACAACACTTTTCATTTCTATGCCTTAGGGTTTTTCCCCCATATATTTGTCTTCTGTAGCCTACTCCATCTTTATCAGAAGCCCAACAGGAAGAAGATAAACTGCTTTGAAAACAGCCATTGAAAGAAAAATATGATAAAATATTCGGAAGAACATCTAAGAGATGTTTTCTGGGAAACATTTAAGAATTGAAATCTTTCTTTTCCATTTCCATTCAACCCTGTCAGTAGGTCATAGATGCTGCATGCCTCATGCCAGAACCTCAGAGTTTGAACTCAACTATTTTCCATTCCACAGACAAGACAAAAAGAGGTGCCTTTTTCTCGAAGAGCAAACAAAACCAGCTATTTTTCAAGTTTCTTGCTGGAATATGCTAATTTAGTGAAATTGAAATGTCTTACTGGAATTGATCAGTTTGAATAAAACTTGTCTCCAAGTTCTCTCAGATTATCGTGTTTCTTGTCTCTTGTTTCTCAGATTCAGAATGCTCTGCTCTCTAGAATGGGCAGTTCACACTAGAACAGGGATTTGAACCTGCTCCACTCCTATCCCAGGAGATGCTCTGCCCAACATACTTGTATTTGCCCTTGGAGGAGTTCCTTCTGTGGGTTTATTCATGAGAACATTCAAAACACTTCAGTTATCTCAGTGTGGATTAAGACAAAAAGCAAAAACTGTAAGTGAATTCTTGTTTTTGACAGCTCTAATGGGAAAGCAGTAATTCATACCATGCTATTGCAGATTGCACAAACACATCCATAAAACACCACATACAGAAAGGCCTAAAGCTATACTTGTCACTTCACCTTCTTTTTCAAAATGTGCACTAATCAGCCTTTTGCAGTGATGGAAACAGAAGTCATTGAGGCATAATGGTTGGAAAAACATGATATTGTAGTCACAAATGCCATCTGAATTGCTACTAAAAATGTCCACAAAAATTACGAGAGAAATACAAAGAAGTCATCACAGACACTGAAGTTTTGAACAACCCTGACGATAGCCTAAACTGGTAGTTTCGATTTCACTTACCAGTTTGTGGGTGAGCTGGATGGTAATGAGAGGAGATCCTGACAGATTGCGGGACAACTTGGGTAGAGGTTCCACTTTGATAGAGATAAGATAACTGGTTGCTGAGATCATATAACCTTTGTGGGCAGCAGCTTCAGCAATCCTTGGAAAGAAACGAATATATTAAGGAAGTAGAACAACAAAATTTTTTTAGTTCATCCACAGCATCCACAACACCAGGAACACAGGACCTCCTTTTTCCATTCAAGTCAATGAATTTCTATAGGGTGGCAAGATCTGGCCCCAAAAGATCCTACAGGACTAGAAGCAACAGTTACAAAGTATAGGGAACAGCTTTAGACATTAGGAGACTTCCTTCATTCTGCTCCTCTTTTGCAAAAGTTTACAAGCCTTGCTGAAAATGCTTTAGATAATTAGAATCCTGTGAAGTAAGGGGTCTAAAAATAACCTAAGTAAAGCAATCTAAGTGAGGAGGAAACTTGTGGGGGTTTCAGGCTGTCTAATTAAACATATATATTAGTGTGTAAGACACATTATATATAATGCATATAAACATATACATAGGAATATATTTAGAAGTAATTTGTAGCTTTAGTTTGAAAAATTATGTCCAGTTAGGTTTAGTAACCCAGGTCACAATACAAACAGCTGAACCTGACTAAACATCTGATTAGTCCAGGTAATACTTTTTTCCTAGGCTGAACTAATTTTGCAGTACATAAGAACCCTTTTATTTCTGCTTTCAGCTAAAACTTAGGACTTTGGCATTTTCACACATTTAGAAGTAAATAAGATCCATATGGCTGTAGGGTACAATTTTTTACACTATCAGTAACAAACAAGCAGGAGTAAAATGGTCCCTGTCGTCCACCTCTTCAGTATGTGAATGAATGGTATTTACTATGAGAAATACGAGCCATGGCGAATTAACCATCAGTGTGGGTTTCCAAACATAGCACACCACTGGAAAGAGCCAGTTTACAAAGCACGTTAAAAAACATCTTATTTACATCTGCCTGTTTGCAATGGTTTCTTGTTTTTCTGTCGGGGGGGATGGGGGGGTCATCAGACATTAAAATAACTTCATTCAGTTCCTCAGTAAGGTCAAATAAAACAGAACTCATTTTGCATAACCCCAAGCACCAGTCCTTAGTTCTGACCACAAAAAACCATCATTAGAGATTACTTCTGCTCCCAGTAACCAGCATGTGAATTGAATTTGTTAATCTCAGGGCAGAGTTTGCTACTCTGATATGAAAAGTTTAGAGAAGGACTCGTAACGTTAAGACCACTATCTGACACCTTGAGATTTCTCCTACACGGATTAACAGGGTGGATTTTTTTTTCCACACCCATTATCTGCCAATTTAACTTTAGAGAGCTAGATGAATTCTGAAGCGTGAAAAAACTTCACAAGCAAGAAACAGTGTTTCTGTGTTTCTTGCTTGCATACACAAGCCTTTCTTCACCGTGACCATGGACGTTAGATGGCAGCGAGTCTGTCATCCGATCGCCTTCAGTGGGATTACTGCAGATTTACACAAACTGTATATGACCAGGAGGAGAACTGGGCTCAAAACCTTATATTGTTTTGATTTTTTTTTTTTTGTAAAGAATCAAAACTGACTCCCCTTAGAAACTGCTATTTATGTAGTCTAAAAATAGAAGTCATCTGTCTGTACAGCACAAAAGCTCCAAGAGTTTCGGTTTTAGCTTTCCACCACAAAAGAAAAAAAAATGCCCTTAAGAAGAAAATGGACAGGCTTCAAATTACAGGTGTTCAAGTAGCCCAGTGCTAGAAGGAACTTAAAAGTAAGTCTTTAAAACAAACTACTCTGGGAAAACGTTATTCTAGTGAAATGTAAGCAAAAAAGTTATAATAGTTCAGCACAAAAAAGAAAACCAAGCAGGACAGAACTGCATGCTTATTTTTAAAACATTTTTTGAATACCTGGGGTTTGATTCCACAGAGGAAAATCGCTCAGCTAGCATTCCCTGAATTACTAGTTTTTTAGATGCTGTTTTGGACAGATCTGCATCTAGAATTTTATAGACGTGATTCTGTAGTGCATTACATACTGCAAACAGTTCAAGTAATTTGGATTAGTTATAGAAATCTAGGAGACGTTTCTTTTCCAGTGTCTTTGTGTTTCTCTTTAACATTGCAGCAGGGCCAGATCCTTCCTTCTCAGAAATGAGTGATAAAAATACATACAACTCAGTGGAACAGGAATGGGTCTCCAGGTTGTCCTATTCCACAAAATTCAGAGAATGTATGCAAAGATGACGTAACTGTTTTATTTTGCTGTATCAGAGCCCCAGGAGCTGTAGACTCTATGACAATGCATTAGAATACAGTGTTTTGACATGCAGCATCTTTAATCATATTGTGTTTGCTAAGCTTTGGCCTAAGTCAAGACCATATTAATAATTCTCTTTCTCTCTTTGAGAAGTTGAGATTATAGCTTGTTATCTTAATAAATTGCACTGATCCTCCTGTTTGAACAACATAAGCTGCCATAAATTATTGCCTCTATTTCTTCATCTCAGTAAGAAATACTGCACATTAATGACATGGTTCCTTTACAGCCACCTGCTAAGTGCCCTTTTTTTGAGAGAGAGCAGGGTAAACAACAGTACAACTTGCTACTTGATTTTAAAATGCTATTTAGTAATAGCTGTGTGATTACCTCAGGGTGATCAATCTGGTCATAAGCCAGGATTTTTTTACCCTGAAGTTCACAAATAAGTTCCCGTGATCATGACCTTCCATGTAACTGTATGTAAAGTAAGGGAGGCAATCCCTGACATTCATGACAGCTGAGATGCTGCATCTCTCCTTCTGCTGTCGAACAACACACCGAAAAGTCACAGATTGGAGAAGACTGAGAGAAAGAGTAATCTAATCCACGTACCCCAGTGTAGACCAAATAAAAACATAAAGTCATACATGTAATGATTTACATGAATGGCCTTGCAAAATTCCCTGGGGAACTGTATTGCCGAGAGGTATACAGCTCTGTATTTACTTTATCTTATCTGCTAATGATTTCATTGATGCAGCATATAAAACAGAAGGTCTTTTAAGCATTGCCTTGTCTCCTGTTGTAAAATTACCTTACAGGTTTCTAGGATTAGGATTCAGATTTTATCTAAAGAGGGATGTTATGTTTTCTTACTTGTTTCATTTTAGTGCAAGCTTTATCTTTATCTGTGTCAGGAGAAGAGATGTAATTTCCTTTTATGAGGCAGATTAAAATTATGAAATTCTAATACCAGATATGATGAATGGAAGGAGAAGACAAAGAAAGACAAACATGTTGCTACAGGAATCTATTTTACTAAACATAAAGTAAAACATCTAATGTAAGCTTTAATCTCTCTCTAGTTAATGACTACATGTCCTCAATATTGCAGAATCAGAATTATGGCTCATAATTTATTTACAGTTGATAATGACATGACTGTTATAAAGGTGTATCACTAAGGTAATAAACAAGCTGTTACAGCATGAGAGGTCTGAGATACTTACTTGGTATCCATAGGGTTGATATTATGAAAGAAATAGTGCATGTTATGGTAAAGCAGGCCGACAATGGTAATCCAAGCTGTGAAAAGGGAACAGGGGTTATTCCTCAGAGCAACAGTTGTAAGCAAGAGACACTTCTCTCCTAGACCTGAAACTCCATGTAATTAAGAGCCTTGACTTCTGTAGACTTTCATATCTTTGCTTTAGCAGATTTCTGATTATTCTTTTAAATGAAGAAGTATGAACATCTTGCATTGCAGCACAGGAGACAGATATCAAAAGTAAAATAGAAGGATGCCTGCCCTGTGCAACTGTACTTCCAAAATAAGTTGTTAAAGTAATCAGTTGTCAATTATAAATCCCCCACATAGCATTAGAAAGGGTCACATGACATACCAGAGTCAATGTCTCAATGGTAGCTACAGTAATCTCCAGGCTACTTCACCACCACCTACATTAACTGGCAGTTTATAAACTCAAACACGGTCAACCAGTTTCCACTTGGGTTGTCTGTTTGCTGCCTGCATTCCAAGTATTTATGGGTTCTCCAGCATCTGAGTGAAGAGACAGATGCGTATTTTCTAAGTGTCAGCCACACAGATGTCTTTCACTATCCTTTTTGCTGGGTTCCAAGTATTTATAGCGTCAACTGTCTAAGGTGGAATAATAAATTTTTAGGTTAGCTCGTTTGGACAGTGCAGAAGCATGGCTTGAAGGCCGAAATTACTCAAAAGTGAGCTTTAGCTGGAAAAAAGAGTTAAACATTTAATGAGCTAGATCATTTCAGGATACCAAGCATGATAATGTTCTGAAGAAAAAAAAAATCTGCGTGGTGAGAGACTTTATAAGCGGGAAAGGAAAAAAGTCCTCTCACATGCTATTTTTGGCATTACAAGTTGGTTTGCAATTATAGTTATTCAAGCCTCGGAGCACTTGCAGTGAAGTCTCCAGCCAGAGTCCCCTGCCAGTGCAAAGAAACAAAGCTGCCATCACAGATCAAGTAGACAGTTCACTAATTATTAGAGTATTTCTCACTGCAGGTTATCTGCAGCTAACTTTGCACTTTATGAATAGGGACCAACCTTCCTTCAACACAAGTGACTGCGGAAAGGTCTCTGGGTGTGTAAATTCCATGGGTTGCAATTTAGGGCACATAAGTCAGATTTTCAAAGATTTGAGGATGCAAGTAGATGTTTTTGTAAATAGGTTCCTTCAATCCCTGATTAAAACATAGATAATTAACTTCAAACATTGTTATTTTAGAGTCTTGACTAAAGCTTCAGATTTTTGCCATACCTTGCTTTTGAGATTATTATAATTTTAGCCAAGGTATGGATTTCCAAGTTCTGCCTTATTGCCTTGACTGTAGTCTACATCTTCATTGTGTTTCTGTAGCTGCTGTTGCTTAAACCTGTCATTTTATAGTTTAATTTCATACAACATTTTAAGAGCAATTTTGTATGAAGGGATAAGTAATACCTGATCTGACATCCTGGAATTTCTTAAAAATAACCAGTTCAGATGATTAAAAATAATTTATGAAATTATGGCTTCTCTGATGTAAAAAGATGTCAAAATGAAATGCCTTCCGTCTCCATGACCCAGCTATATTATTCAAGATTAAGTCAAGTAATATGAAAATTATACCACATTAATATGACAAGACAACTGCTGCTTCATTAGAGCCAGTATGATCAACAGTGATCAAATTGGTTACTTGGAAAAATAAAGCAAACCAAAACCTGTTTTCAAGCAAAATCATTTTTGGATACCCTGTTTTCAGGACTCTGCTCCTCCCTTTAAATTTTTCCTTACCTTTTTCATGAAAAGCTTCACTGGGGATGGAAATATAACTCTGTCCTCGAGATGGAAATCGATAGTGGGACAAATTCAGAGCCTGAGGATGCATTTTGACCAAGGTGTAATCTGTGTGATAACCCAAACAAAAATATGATAAAAATCAATAGCCTCTACAACCTACTTGACTATTTAACTAGACTTCCCTAATAGCTATTGCAAGTCTTGACTTTAAAACCCCAGATGTTTGCAGAAAATACAGTAAATTCCCCAGGTATAAAATTGCCTTTTATATCTGACTCCTTTATGACAGAGAAGGTGGTACGCACACTGCTAACATACCATGGATCACTTCACCCATGCTCAAACACAGAGCTTACCAAGGCAAGCAAAACAGATTGATTACACATTCTTCCACTGACATCTGAAGGCATTATTTCAGACCTCCACTGCTCCATTTGAGAATGCCAGTGTCCAAGAGTACGTGCAGTGATTAATGGTACTGGTGACTGCTCAGGTTATTTGCCCCCTCACACAGGTCTCAACAAGGCAGAGCAGAATGCCAGAGCAGGCAAATTACCTTTGCTACCTGTAGCATCCAAAGACACAGATGAAATTAGGGTGCTAGGATGCTAAACAGCAGTAAAATAAAATTCTCCCAAGGCCAAAAGGCCAAACCTATTCCTATTATTTGCAATCTCGTGCAAAAACCTTGCAAAATTAAGGTTTTGTAGCATCCAGACATCTGCAACTTCGAAGTGCTGCATAAGAGCTCTAAGCCCTTTAACTGCCTATTAGTATAGCATAGTATTACTAGATTCATTTCACAGAATTCATAGTCTAAGCCCCTCCCTGAATAACCTCAAGGAAGTTCAAGTACAGTCAGAGCTGATTACCTGTAGTCACCTTTCTACAACTGAAACACTGTTTTGTATTCAAAAGAGAAAATTATTGGTTTTGATTTCCTCCTTCATGTTGGCAAAGAGGGGCTGCAAGCACAGAAGCATTTAGGACACCCAGACAGTCCAGACAGAACATTTCTGTTAAATCCTACCTGCCACAGATGACGTGCCCTCAACAGTTAAAGGTAACGACCTTTCGTCCAGATTGCGCGTCATATGAGCCATCACACTGTCAATAGTTTGAATTAAACTTCCAAATATGTGAGCTGTCTGGGGGAAGAAGAAAGAGAAGGCTCTACAACAAAATAAATTGCACTTCATAGCACAAAATGCCAAGGTGCCATGTTAAATTCCTGTGTGACTCATCATCCAAAGTCAAATGTGACTTTCTCCACAACCTTTTCCACATATAGTGGATAAAATGTTACACAAATTGATGCCACCCAGAGCCTGACCTTATAAAATACTATGTTTTATAGAATGTCTCCAAATGACTCTCTGTTCCCACCAGCATTTGACAGTCAATTATACTCAGGATTCAGCAGAATGAGGCCAAGAACTGAGCAGATTATTTTGACTATATATAAAGAAAGACTGGTGTCAGATCTTTATTGGAACATGAGCTGAGACACTACAGTTTGGCCTTTCTTCCATCTTTATTAAAATGGTCCCCAGTATAAAGCTACTTTCAAAGTGTTTATACTGCCAAAAATCCTAACAAGAAGAATAACAGAGGCAACCAGTTTCATTACTATCCATGTGAAATTATGCAACCGAAGTAACCTACAAATCTAAGCCCATTTGTCT
The DNA here is from genome assembly GCF_000690835.1 of Fulmarus glacialis. Classification (NCBI taxonomy): domain Eukaryota; kingdom Metazoa; phylum Chordata; class Aves; order Procellariiformes; family Procellariidae; genus Fulmarus; species Fulmarus glacialis. The sequence goes on from NW_009219313.1 coordinate 146,362, forward strand.
TACCTCTGGTACATCAATCCAGTTGGGCAATAACAGAAAGTCTTCAATGGCTTTTAAAAATGCCTAAAAGATAAATAAAATTATATTATTTGATTATTTATTAATCAGCTACATCTCCTGGTAAGGATCCAGGGCAGATCTCTGCCAGGATTTTCTTAGGTTTATTTTAAGATGACAAGCCCATTTTCATTCAAGTTACAGATTCTCTACCTGCCAGCACTCTCATCATGTTCTGTATGGTGACATTTTAAAGTAATAGTTTATTTATTAAAAGTAACACCACTGTGAAACTCCCAAAGTGCAATCATTATAGTACAGCTGAGGTGACAACACTGAAACTAAGACTGAAGTGAACTTATTCTCCCATTTTATCTAAACTCATCTGACATTAATACCCCTTTTAGTCTTAGATGACTAGATATTTCAACAGCACTAGATAAATATCTGGGTCCCATCACTTGTACAATTTATTATCTGCTTAACTTTTGCACTTAAAGTTTGGTTTTGAGGTCAAGATCTGTCATGGTGGGCACTGTTCAAGTGCTCAGCATGATACAGTCCCTGTCCTAAGCAATCTTGCTGATGAAGACAAATAGAAGAAGGAGAAAAGGGAGCACAGAAAATTACACAGAAAATTAAAAGAAAAAACCCACATCTCCTGCTCAAACTTCTCTGTTGAAATGTCTTAAAAGCATCAACTGAATATAGAAAAGTTCCACTGAGAAACATGGAAGAAAGCTGCAAGACTTTTCTGAGCCTAATTTTACAAGCCATAACACATAGGACAGTAGCAGATCTTTGCTGTGTGAGCTTAGGTTTGGGCAGCACAAACCTTGCAGCCCCTCTCAAACATTCAGTGTGGAATTCTACCTGGCATGCACAGAAGTTACCCTAAACCCAGGACCCAGCCCAAATTGCCCAGAGCATTCAGTGAGTATTCCTTTTCAGGTCACAGCATCACTCCAGAATTACTCCAGACAGGACGTGTTAGACCACTGGAAAGGGAGGGAAAGCAGGAGTGCTGGAGCTACTGAGCAGAGCAGAATTATAGCAGAAAACACAGGTCAGCTTTGTCACAAGCAATGCATTATAAATGTGTGTCAGTAATCAGAAAGTTTATTGCATATCACTTAAATCAAATTTTCTTGTGCTGTGAGGCATATGACAATGAGGACAGAGATAACTTTACAGAAAATAGCATGCATGCTCAGTGCCTGTCTTTTGGGGAATTTTTCAGGGAATTAGCTACAGACAATGCAAAGCCTAACCATCAGTCAGACAAATGACAGAGTCTGTATGTATGATCAGGACTCTCTTGTGTTTACTTCCCAAAATAGCTTTGCTAAAGATAATCATGTCCCACATTTCTGTCTGCAAATCACTTTCATGGCACACAAAGCAGCATCAGATAGCACGAATGAGCAACCAAATGGCAACTGAAGTGATGTGGGAAACAGGTACGATATCTGACAGGATGATGTTCCATTTTCAATTTAAAGCCCACACAAAATTTTCAGCAAAACAAAGGAAACAATGTATTACAGCTTTTTAGAAGGGTTTTTGCTACATATTAAACTGTGATCCATGAAATCCAAGCTTTACAATTCACAAATGCTAAGCCTTTAACACAAACTATCAATTGCTGTCCATGTAATTTTCAGAAGCATTTATTTATATTGTTTGTCTAAGCAAATAATCCTTGTCACCCTGGTATTACCTGCAGGCTTAAAGGAACAATCACTAGTGAGGCCAGAGCTGATTACTGTAATAATAGCTTTCTAGCCTGCTGAAATCAGGGAATTAGATGCCCATCGTTTTACAGAAGGCTAACTTTACGTTAGCAGAACATGACCCCTTGTCCTTAGCTCAGACTGCAGAAAACGCTGCCTTTTTTTTTTTTTTTTCTCTCCCCTCCCTTCCTGTATGGGTTAGCTTAAACAAAAATAAATTACTCAGTTAGGCTTTGGACCTGATTTTTCCATGAACCGGTTTCAGTGGAGATTTGTGATATGTCTACACAGGGGTCCTGGCTGTGATTTGGAACCTGGTGCAAGATAAAGCTATTAACTCACAAAAGCTAAGGACACCACCATCACAAACAGGCCCTCTCCCACAGCTTTCCACCTCCAACGCAGAGCTGGCAGAGCAGGGTGTGTGTCTCTGCCATTGCAGAGTCCAGCAAGAATAATGCATGACTTTTCAAAAGCGAAGCTGGAGAAGAGGCACAACTTGTCCTCTGCTTACTACAGGAGCAATAAATTCTAACAAAATGTTGGGCAGACAGCAGTAATTGATAACTTTTTAACCCCCTAGTGCAGGTGTGAATCTCAAAGATAGGAAGTTACAAGTTTACACTTGGGAAGTTACCGGAGGCCAGACTGATACAGCCACAACTAGAGTGCTTCCTGCATCCAATTTAGTCAGTTTGCTGTTAGCTCATGCATGCCTCCATTTTGCTCCTGTCACTACTCTGATTACAGTGTCTTTATGTCCTGTACCTGACAGACAACTGTCAAACTCTGCTGCATTTTGGATCAGCTGGGCCATGCAGAGAAATGCTGAATTTTTTTCCAGAATTATATATTCTTCATTGGATACACTTGCAGCTGAAAAAAAATTAACAAATTATTTTCTCCTCCTCTGTTTCCTGCTCAACTAAATAATTATTTTTGATGTGTGGTCATGGTTCCAGGTATTTATAATTTATGCATTAAATAATATCCCCAAGAACTAATGAGATCTTTAAACTATTTTCTCTGGTTGAAGCTCACCTTCTGCTACTGCCTGAAACAGCTACTGCTTTTTTCATATGTATTTTCTGCAATTAGCAAAACCTTTCAAAGCTGCATTCGATATTCCAGCTTCTGCAGAAATTTCAGGGTCATCTGGCTCCACACGCAGATGTGAAAAACACTTACCTCTGTCAGGCTTAGAGCAGTATTTTCTGACAAGGATTTGTTGGGCAGGCTGAAAGACACGTTCTCCAGGTAGCCCAGCATGGTGTCGGGGGAGCGGAAGTTCCCTCTCTCCTTGGTCAGACTAGTTATGATGGGACGATAGGCATTTGTAGAGAGCTACAGGAGAGAGATACAACTCATCAGAAATTATTTCATACGACAGTCATTATATATTATTTTAGCCCAAAAGGGAGTTTGAGGCATAGCAGACTCCTGTAGTTACCCACAGGAGGCTACATAAGCCAAGGGAAAAGGAAAGCACAGAGATAGATAGATAGGATAAACAGAATATACAAGCACGGCTTCATTTTTTCATTAGCAATTCAGGTCCTATCTACCATGGTTTCCTGAAAGCCTCTGTGAACAAGAGAACTAATACAACTTTGACACTGCAGATAGCAAGAAAGTGAAAATACACTGCAACAGCTAATTGCATGTAGGCTGATTACAGCTAATTGTATGTTTTCAGCATATGAAAAATTAATTTTATTTAAATCTTTTTCATTAAGCAGCTACTAAACAGATGAAAACTAGTTTTGTTATTGTGGTGGGAAATTTTTTCTAACTTTAAAGGAAGTAAGAGGAAAAATTAGAAAATGTTTTTGAATGTCCTGTATCTTCAAAGTTCATTGAAATATTTCAGAAGTTCATAAATTTTTTTCCTTTTTTCAATATAGAAAATATTTTTATTTAACAACTAATTCCTTTATCTGTCCTACATTAAGAGTTCTGTAGTACTCCCATCTTCCCATAGTGGCTAAAAATTTTCCCTATGCATATCTGAAAACGTTTATAATTGGGGTATTAAGTGCCACTAATGAAAATTGTAAAGTGAGGAGGGTCTGTAACTAACTCTGTAATACAAACACATTCTGACATTATAGAAAAGAGTTATGAGGACTGTCCTACCATAGGGTTTGCAGTGGTTGTTATCACAGACCACGGAAGCGTTGAAGAAAGCAAAACTTGCACACCTGGGGAAAATACATAAATGAATGAGACTGTTAAAAAAATCTGATATTCCCACTGCAGGTTGAATCAGTTCTAACTGAAAGTAACATATTTGCTGTTCTGTGCATTTTACTTATTTGCAGTACTTTAGCTACACAGGCTTTTTAAAATCATTTCATTTACTGATTCTCTCATCAATTTTATTTCATCATCTTTACATAGGTAAGACTTGCAATTTAGTCTAAGTTTTAAACACTTAAAATTAAACCTTTTTTGCGAACAGGAAATTTCAAGTGTTACATCTCAATAAAAAAAGGACAACTGTACAATTAAAACATTGGCATCCATCCTCCTTCTCTAACTCTTCCCCCAACATTTATGCAAAGTATTTATGGAAAATTTAAAAAAAAACCCTATGTCCTATCAGAAATAAATAATAATCTGCAGGCACTTCCGACAATTTCATATATGACATTGCTGTATTTCTGTATATGTGATAAACTGGGACTGGGAACATACAGACACTGGAAAAAATGAGACTCAAGTCTCAGCTATGATCTCCAAATGCTAATGTTTACTTATATCTTGAGTCTAAGTTGCTTGAGTGCCAAATAAAATCACACCCATGAAGGCAAGTTCAGAAAGACTTTTCCACATTAAAAAAATCTGTAAGAAATACTCAAAGCCAATGGAAATACTTTCATTGCTTGCAGCAAAACTAAGACACCCTCAAATAAAAGAACATTGGTAGAAATGGTGGTATACTAAAGCTTTTGGGGCATGCTAGCTTTGCATAAAACAAATAACAGAGGTCAAGGAGTCAAAAAACAACCTTCATTAGTAGTTTGAGCATATTATATATAATGTCTCTATTAGGTGTTTGTAAGTTGACTTCATGCAACAGTGACGTTGCTATTAATCAGACAGGCTTTGCTAATAAATGTCACCCACTAGCACCCACCTACTATATCCATTGAAAATTACCACATGAGCATGTCATAAGTGATTTGTTGAGACAGAAAGAATAAACTCAATTTTGGATGGTTTCCAGCTGCTCCATTTTAAAAATATTGATTCCTTTCTGTGCAAAGGGATTTATTAGTCATTCGTGATAGAGAAATAACATTTTCTTCTAATCTGTGCCTTACCAAGAATTCATATTTGCCAGGAGTGTGGTATTCCAGCACAATCAAACAGTAGTTATATATATAGGACACACTTTTCTCACGGATCCAAAAGGAACATGACCATTCTATTAAAAAACAGGCTGTCCTATTAAGTTTCTTATGTCAAACCACATTAGCCCAGGTTCAACCCTGCTTTAAGTCCTCCAAAGTCAATAAATAGATACCAAGAATAACTTTTGTTTACTATGTTAATTAGTATTGTAATATCCATTGCTTCCTCTGAGAATGTTCTAACTTCATCCATGAAATTGGAAATTTTATAAAATCCGATTGGTCCACTACTTTGAAGGAAAAAGCAAAAAATTCAATACTCCACATTTCTCAAGTGCTCCAAATAACCTCAGCACTTTAAAATAATATTGGCTTGGAACTCTTCACACTTTACATTTTAATTCCTAAGCCCTTAGAAAATACACATCAAGCTTCACTTTCAATTAAAGTCTTGAAATTTATTTTTCACAGAAAATGGATAGTTCCAGATGACCCTGAAATCCTGCGAACACCTAATGTCATGCAAATTGCAGTAAACTCACAAAAGCTCACAGCATGAACATCTCAATGTATAAAGCAGGGAGTTTGCTATACAGCCAAAAATCACCAAAGATTGAAAGGTAGGATATAGGCAAAAGTCTGTGCAACTCTTTAATAATTTAGACTTTAGCAGAATCTGAGGGCCCAACCCTTTCTGCACTGTTTCAAAAGCTAGCTACAAGCATTAATGTCCAGCAACTAGGTATTTTGAGCCCCAGTAAGACTCTTTCCAAACCAAAGTATAGAGGACAGAAGTAGAAATTTAAGTCCTTGCATTCGTGGAAGGAGCTTTCCGTGATGCCTGGATTATTTGTTAGAGTGAAGATGGGAGGGTGGAGGGCTCCAGAGGATGGTTGCTGTGAGTTCACAAGAACTTAAGGGGTTAAAAAAGAGTTCTCTTTGTATTTATATAAGTCATACTTCTCTGACAGTGAAACTGGGCACACATATAGATGGATCAGGTCAATTTGAAAATCTACTGCTCTTGAGTTTAGCAACATAACATTCTTCTTGAGTTACAGTAAATCAAAGAGTGTGATTTATGGTAGCTTTGAGTTGGATAGTGTTATAGTAACCCTAGATTGTTGTGAAAGACACAACAGCCAAATACAAAAGCATTTTTTCCAACATGACCAGAACATTATAAAGTTACTAAAACTTTTTTTTTTTTAAAGATTTTAAAACGATTTCCTGTATCAAATGAATACTCTCCCAATCAGAATTTTTGAACACTTTCATAGGAATCACTTTTTAAAATAAAAAGGTTTTACAATAAAAAACTTGAGTGCAATTGCTATTATTTGTGTGGCAAAGCAAATAGATTGCTTCATTTTCTTTTTCAGTTACTTCAATTCTACATAAACTAGTTTATATTTTCTTTTTTGATAAAATATATTTTGTATATATTTGATTGCTATAATCAAACCTGGAAGTCACAAACACATACATTCTCATTTCCAGGCACGCATCAGAAGTTGCGTTATTCAAAGAGTTTCCATTGTGAAAATGTTCCCGTGGGTTTAAAAGCACAAGAGTTATGGGTGTAACTGCTTTAGCTCTCAGTAACCTAGTAAGAACAAATGAAAGCAGGGAAACCGCCAGTGAAGCCAAATGTTCCAGATGCCCCATAGCTTTACTCCCAAGATGGATGTTTTCTAATTGCTACTCACACACAAGCACTTATTAGCAACAGCCTTTCTTGTAGTGCAAAGTTTATTACAAAGATCCATAGAACAACTGACAGGGTTTACTGGCCAGTCTTCTAAGTCTTTGCTCTAACCCTGATTCTTTGCCTTTTAAATTACATTTCAGCTGATATCCTTCTTTTTAGTTCACAAGCATACATGAGTTAATAAGTCTTTATCGTTCCAGGAACTGGAGAGATAACCATTATTATTCACATCTGCTGGAACACATTGAGTGACTTGGCTCTAAGTTACACAACAACCAGAGCGCAAGTTAGAAATCCGGAGTCAGTCTTTCCTCATACTGTTCTGCCTCAAGTCTAATTATTGCTCCTCTTCTCTTGATCCTAGGGGATCTAACAATTGCTGGATACTTCATGCCTTGGTAATTTTTTAATGACCTTTTTAAGGAGCTAGAACCCAGGATAAAAAGACTGCACATCCAAAGACAGCTGAGCGTTTCAGTGACATTCATACCTGACTTTCTCTGCCTCTAAAAATTATGTTCAATAGCTGAAAGATGTAAAATGAACACAAAACCTATACACTAAACATTTTTAAGTCAGCATCTTTACAGAATATTAATTATGACAACGGTGCATATACTCACCAACAGCAGCTGTAAAGTACTGCTCAACTTCATTGGGGGTGAGTGCCCTTTCCCATATAATGAATTCATCAAATGCCCCATTCACATAGCGCTTAGTTTGATCCCCCTCTGTCCCAGTCAATAGATTTGCACTGGGGTCCCCATAATCATAGAAAACTTTCCCATCTGTATCAGTTGTGTTTAGAGTTCCATTGACGTAGACTTTCAGTCCTTCTCTTGACTTCCAAGTAAAGAGAATATGAGTCCAATAAGGACCTGCAAAACATTAAAAGTCACAGCAAGATCCATGAATCAATTCCATTTAGAGTCTTTTCTGTTCAGTAAGTTTTTGCTGACTTGTGCAATGCTATAGAGCTGTATAGGAAGTACTAAGAGTGAATTATGGAATGCTGATGTCATGTATATTGATCTTTATACCCACGGGGAAGCCCATACTTTGGAGTAATGCCTGTTAGCTTTTGTCTGAACTCTTACTTGGGCTCACTGCAGTTTCATAAATTACACTTGCTAAGTATTATTGGCCAAGATTTGAAGTCTCTTCAATACCGTCTCAAAACTCAGTTCAGCAAGAACTGCATAAAGACTGCAAGAACTGGAGAACAAGCAAATAGACTAATTAAAAGTTGCCACAGTTTCTTTGTTATACTTGAGAAGCTGAAAACATAATATTAATTTTCACTTTGATTGGATAATCCACAAATGTGTGAATTATTCTTACCATTTAACAGCTTTTCTCTTAAAATAAGATTTATTAAGCTTTACAAAACTCTGCTACTACAAGGTGAGAAAGTCCTATTTTACCAGTGTAAGGTAGTCAAATTAAGGCAAGAAAAGATTTAGTGACTGTCATTGGCATTACTAGAAGACCAGAATTTGTTCCAGTCACTAGGTAATACTGCTCCTCAACAATACACAGTTTAGATAGAAGCAGTAAGATATGTGATACACCAAAATGTTTATTAATACTATGCCACGGCATACAAAACTTGACACTCAACAGATAACAAAATGACCAAAGCACTAAACACCCAGTTCGATAGTTACCAAATAAAGTCTTAATTTAGGAGGCAGTAGAGGACAGCACACATATCCAGTTTTAGAATATACTGAGAACTGTCAGGGATTAACCTGCATTCTTCACTCATGTCTCCATCTAAGCGCTCATTAATCTAACGATGTCAATAGGAATTCCACTTTAGAAACAACTGGAAGTTGGATCAGAGGACTGTTACTGAATGGCAAATGTTCTATAATAAAATATCACTGCTTTTTCAGTTCGTACTTTATTTCTCTCCCCCCCCATAAAGAGAATTCTTGAGCACAGAGCTCTGTAGCTATTTTTATATATCCACTTCTCTTTCCTAAAGCTGTGCTGTTACCACTACATGTCCCTGCAAGAATAAAGTAAAAGATAATAAAGAAATGAATTAAAAAAAAAAAAAACCAACAAAAAAAACACCTTTACCTGGCGGCAAGTGCATTGCTTTCCACTTCATCATTGCATTCCCACGGGTGTAAAATTCCACTGAGCCTTCACCTTCATTTGAACAGATTTTGAAACCACTGGAAATTACTTGTCCACCAGAGGCAGGGAGAAACTTAGCCTGCTGGTCTTGAGTCTTCCAGAAAAAGGAAAAAGTTACTCCTGATGAAAGCAAGTGAGAGGAGATTTTAATGAAAAAAACAAGTGCAATTAAAAATTTCCAACACTGTAGAATACAGAGAGTGGGAATGTTTTTGAGGACGGACCATCTGCTAGCATAAATAAGGACAGCATTTTTAAAATAAACAATGCTCTAACAGTTTAAACCAAATAAACATCTCGTCCTTGGTTTCGCATCACATGCGCATACCCAGGACATAATAGTAATCATTGCTTCCTGAGTAGCTTCTATCAGTTAAAACTAAAGTTCTTTGAGCACCAAAAGTAATGAAGTTTTTTTTCTTACAGATCTATGCTTCCATTCCCTTTGCCTTATCTCTCCAGTCTCCTTACCCTTCTCACCTTCCTGCAATGATCGCCTTTTCCTCCTGTGATCTTCTCTTACTTCAAAACACAAGTTGCTCTCATATCTCCAAATCCTCAACCATTATCTACATCTTTTTTTGATGTTCAACAAATGCCAGCAGAGCCAGAAAGAGTACACTGATAGCTTCCAAGCTACTGATGCTACCTGGCTGCCAGCATGCCCATGCTTATTGAGTAGCATCCATTGCTAATTACACTTTAATTCTTCTAAGCATGTTATTACCTGTGTTTTTCCACTTCAGTGCTCCAATAATTGCTGAAAGCAAAGAACCAATGTAAAAGAAAGGCATAGCAACATATGCAGAGCCACAGTCAAAATTCTGAGGTGCCCCCTACATAAAAATCAAATAATTCTTCCCAAAATGTAAGTGCAATCCTGCAAGTGCAATTAACTTGGTCCACAAATAATCCTGTTCAATTCACAGTAAATTTTACTATTATACTGTAAAATTGAAGAGCTCTTCAGATTGCACATTAGTGAAGAAATATGATTTCTGTGAGATGGCTTGTTTCTTTAATAAAAATTACCTCAAAAGTCTTGACTGAAACACAAGTATCAAATCAAACCTCCCTCACACTTCAGAAGTTCATAGTGGCTCTGCTGTAGAGGTTCTGCAGTCAAACGCAATTACAAAGAAAATGGCTTGACTAAACAGCACCTAAAAATGTTCATCTCAGAATTTATAGTACAAAGTGCTAACAATAAAATCTGAGTTCAGAGCAGGTTGAGAAAAAGTTTATGAAGTACAGAAGTGGAAGAGGTTTTGCCACAAAGAATCATAATGAATTAAGTTGGCAGCGACCCTGAAGAACACCGAGTCTAAATTGCCTGCTCAAAGCAGCGCCAATTTCGGAGCTAGATCTGGTTGCTCAGAGCTCAGCTGAGATTTTAATGTCACCACAGATGCAGACTGCACAGCCTCTCAGTGCAAACCACCCTGATGCTTGGCCACCCACATTGCAAAGAAGCTTTTTTCCTTAGATGTAATCAGCATTTCCTGTGCTACAATGTGCCTGTGTTGCCTGTCAGATTTTCATTGTGCATCTCCAAGATTGTTTAGCTCCATCTGCTTCTATAACCACTCATCAGGCAGTTGAAGACAGCCCTTAGCATTCCCTTTTCTTCATGGTGTAAGGAAAAGCCTCAGCCTCCGCTCCCACGTCATATTACCCAGCCCCCCAAGTCATCTGCTGGACTCACTCTGGCTTGTTAGAATCTCTTTGGTATCAGGGGACAAAAATGGGACACACTACTTCAGATACGCTCTCATGAGTGCTGAACAGAGGGGAATAATCACTTCCCTTAACCTGCTGACTATGCTCTTTTGAAACGTAGTCAAAATATCTGTCTGGATGATTTTATAGTTAGCAGTTCTGCAGGCCGCCCAGGCAGTATGAACTTTGCCAATTTGCTACCAGATAGCCCAGCACAAGTTAATGAAGCCCTCAAACTATTATGTACATTTCTTGTTAAAACCATAGATTTTTTTTTTTTTTAATATATGTTTCATAATTTTATGATTAAAGATGGAAAAGCCTCAGACAGCTCACTACAGTCATCAGAAATATTCCCCCCCACTACTCTCTGGAACATAATTTTTTTACATTTCACATATTCTTTTTGTCACATTAACTTAGCAGAAAAGTTAAAAATTATATTATTGCAGAATAAATAATTTAACTATGTAGTATCTTCCTGTCTAACTGATCTTTCTGTTTATCCTCATGACAGCACCCATCAATTTACGTGATCTACACACCATTCCCTAAAGGCTTTATACATGATAAAATAACCATGGAAATGCTAATCAATTATCATTGGCCTCCTAGAAATAAATCAGTATATGAACGTCATCAGTCTCAGTTTGCTAGATCTTGATGGATACGGGTTTAAAGCTATAAATGCTGTGAACTCCCAACTGAAGAACTTGAGGTCTGTTGTAAGCAAGTTGCAATACTTTCACGAGCAGATAAGCCTGAGTTCATATTTCAGCTTCTTTACCACACCAGTAACAGGTTGAAACACTGATCCAACCCTCTTTCCCAAAAGCCATGCATTTCCCTTGTATCTGCACACCATCCTTGGTGAATGGGCCACCAAGGCTGACCATGTTAATCTACTACTGCTATTAATGCGATTCCTCTGTCAAAGTGTCTCACAATCTTTTTCCAGAGCTTCACGACACTTCCAAAAGGTATGGAAGTGCTGTTATTCCTTCTTTACAGGCTGAGAGCTGAACTTTAAATGATGTAGACAGAGAGACTAAGTTATACAGCATGTCTGCAGTGGAGCTGGTTTCCCCCATTTTTGACTGTCTATCCCACTGGACTACCCTGTAGCTGCTGATCGTCCTGTAGCCACAAGAAAACTGTGGATCTAAATCCTCCTTATGTGCACTTTGGTTCATGAAATGCAGAAACTAAAAATAAAAATTAAAGTAAGGCACACAATAAACACACAGCTTTATGAAATGCTATGTTGCGCATAGGGCTGCTTTTTTAAATTTATTTTTATTTCAACTTCACATATGTTGACTAAATCTAACTTCTCCTACTGTGTCCAAACTAACAATTACAAGAATGTTCTCTTGCATCTTTTACAAATGTTTCTTTTGACTGAAAATGCCACTTTAATGAGGCCAAAACTGCTCACAGAAAACCATTATTTAAAAATTACTTGAGAAAGAAAGAAGGAGGGAGAATCATGTTTCAACATTTTAAAAACAAGAAGAATTTGTTTTCTCAAGTCAAAATAACAGTTCTGAAACGTTATTAAATTTAGGCTAGGAAAAAATATTGGGATTTTTGTTTCACAGGCTGTACTATTTCAGCTGAAAGGATCCCAAGATCGTTTCAGAAAGCATTCCCTGCTTAAGTGTACTTAACACCAGTTGCACACAAGTGCAACAAAGTAACATCAAGGGATGTTTAAGCAATAGCAGGCTTGAATAAAATTACATCTTATCATTGCCATTTGATTCAGAGAAAAACATAAGACACTGTCTTTAGATGTTGGCTTTTCCTTTTTTTTTTTTTCACCTTCTACAGTGATTTAGTATTTATTGTTTATATGATTTCTTCTCTTCACATTTTATCTGCTGAACATTTCAGTGTTTTATGGTTTTAATGTTCTTGTTTGTGAGATACTGGGAGTGCTCTGGTACTATAAAAATAATTTATTCTGATTATTATGTTATACTATAGATGTAGAAATAATATGACTTACTGATGATTTTTATTTCCCAGTGGTATGAAAAAAATATTAAAAGATACCGCACATATCAGAAAATGTGCCTACAGTAGGATATTGTATTACTTTTTCTAATACTCTCAGGTAATAGCCGTGTACCATCTGCTCTCTGAGTTTCTCCTACTTTCTTAAAAAGTTAATACACAGGTCTTGCTATAGCAGCTAAAAAAAAAAAAAAATCCTATTTCAAGTAATGTTACCAGTTTGAAGAATGGCCTAAATCAATAAAAGCAAGTAAATTCAATGTTAATAATACTGCTTAAGCTTAGGGACTGCTGGAGTTTATGTATAGAAAGCCACCATTTTCCATTGATCCTTCCATTTCTACTGAATTTTAAATCTCTAGTGAATGTTTTATGCTAGTGACTAGTTGTATGTTTGGTTTGGCAGTCACATACAGTTTTAATCATCTCCTATAATCAACACATTGCCAAATCTGTGGCCCCCTATTACACCTCTCATTTTGTGACCCTAGCCCAAGAAGAAGAAAGGAAAGAGAAATAGAATGAAGAGCACCTACGAGGACAAATGGATTCCAAGACACCAGAGACTTAAAAATTTTGTTATCTCCAAAGATGAATCTAAAAAAAAAAAACATTCCTAAAAAAAACACACTGAAATCTCCTAAATTTGAAACCTGTAGGACAACTTCTGTTTGTCATATTGCAGTTCTTGTAGGAATTAATCTTGATGCCACAGGAAAGATTTTGGGCACTGTAAGCTTATTTCTGGTTTTGTTTGAATTAATTGTACTGGAGATCATTGATCTGAGTAGTTGGTGATTAGTTCTAATTTAAATTGCTGTTAGTAAAGACTAAGTTTTCAGCAATTTGAAACCTGTAGGACAACTTCTGTTTGTCATATTGCAGTTCTTGTAGGAATTAATCTTGATGCCACAGGAAAGATTTTGGGCACTGTAAGCTTATTTCTGGTTTTGTTTGAATTAATTGTACTGGAGATCATTGATCTGAGTAGTTGGTGATTAGTTCTAATTTAAATTGCTGTTAGTAAAGACTAAGTTTTCAGCAATCAACACTCAATTGTTTTAAAGGTCAATAAAGAATAGTGTCAAGCTAGAATTTTAGAGAGTTCATTCCAATGAGGAAAGAAAAAAATGATTATTGAATTACATATTTGATAGCAAAAGAAAAGCAAATAGTAATTATTGAATTTACTAACCTTCAGGTCCACAAACTTCTGGATTACTAATGCAAGAATTTTGATAGCTTCCAAAGAAGAGAAAGGTAACTCCTTTCTTTTCAGTGACGTAAATTCCTTTGTTCACCATTCCTTCTACAATATCTAAAGGAAAAGCAAAATATAGTTTAATATTTATATAAATCAAAACTTCCTGGAAATTTTAACAGACTCATACACCTCGTATGTTTATCCTGTCCCAACTGTAGGTTTGCTTTTGTTGGGTTTTTCTGTTGTTGTTTTTCTTTTTGGTTTTTTTTGAGTTTGGTGGGGGTTTGTTGGTGGTTTGGTTTTTGGTTTTGTTTTGTTTTTAAAGATCCATACAGATAAGTCTTTCATTTCAAGTTTGTAAAAATTATACTCATGTCTGTCACTCAGATTCTTGATTAACTAAGACTGCTTGACAGAACCCATACACCCAAAAATTATTATTTCAAAGTAATCTGAATAAATGCTTTCCAGAGTTCTGGATACTGGACACATCATAGAGATATTTCTGTCTCACTGTTAGGCTGAGTTAGTGAAGAAATTCTTTAATCGATCAAAAATGTAACAGAAGAGGGGTTTTTTCATTTTTTGCAAGGGAAATTTTGTGATTAAAAGCCACTTTTCATTAAAAAAAATTTCAATTAAATATACTAGACAAGCTATATTTAAAAGGCAGAAATATATATCCTTTTCAGACATCCTTTGGTATGGCATCATTGTCATTTGGAAAGGCTATTTCTTTTTCTAACATGAAAAATGACTAATTGTCATTCTAACATGATTTTCTTGTGTTTCCTCCTAAAGAAAAGCACTGTTGATTCATCTCCTACTAGCTAAAGCACATGAGCCTTCTTAATGCTAAAAAAACATGACACTTGTTTACTCTAGGAAATCTCACTAAGGTCTGAGAGTCCAGCTGATAGATGATGATGGCAAGTTCATCTCATTTTCCCAAGACAAAAAGAGGGACTAATTTTAGCAATGAAGACAATAGGAAATCACATTCAAAAAATTCCGCTGTGTTAAAAAGCCTGCATTCCACAGAACATTCTATCATCTATTTCTGAGCAGACAGAATGTAATTGTTCAGTTTGGAATTTTGTGTTAACACTATTGTTTGTGATGGCATTTCTGCAAGGGTTGTGAAGATTCAGGACCTTGGTTTTAAGACCCTTCTCTATAATTTCTTCTGAAAGAGACAGTGTTAGGAGAAGAGTTGCTGCAAGGGAAACACCAGCAATGAGAACACAGTCTTTTCTGCTCCAAGGTGCAGAAATTGCCAGCTAGGTGCTACTTGATATTTGAAAATTAACTAAATCATAAGAGAAATAAGGCACATAAATGGTCTAAAACACGTGAAGAGTGGGAAGTAAGGGACTTCTCTCTGTATTTATCAACGTATATCTACCCGATTTAACAGAAGCCTTTTGCACAGTAGAGCACAGCACAAATCATGCCAAGGATGCAGAGTCAGTGCTAGGGACAGACCATCTATCTAGAGTGATAATCACAAATACTGTTGTCACTGCTTCAAGATGGTGCATCCTTTTATGCAATGGGGACGCGGGCAAAAGGGCATCTCATTTTGAAACTGTAGACATCCATGAGGCATGAGGACAGCAGTCATAGTGCTGGCCCATCTGTAGGATAACACCACTCAAGGAAACAGCAACAGCATGGTGTAGCCCTCCAGTGAATGTATGTCCAAATATTCTCTCAGTTCATGCTAAATCTCAACACAAATATCACAGTTTTCAGGTATCTTCCCCTCCCTTTGAGGAAGAAGTCATCAAGTTCTGTCTCTAATTGACAGATAAAATTTAGTTTCTTTTAAAAATCTGAGTGTGTATTATGAAGTGAAGCAAACATTTCTAAGTTATTCTTGAGTCACTTGAATTCTAAATTAATCTAGCCAGAATAAATCCTATAAGGTAATGCATTTCTGTTTCCATAGCATTTCCTTTGCCATTTATGTCACTCTTTTTAATGTTCATATTGAATATATCTTATTATGTGAGAACTATGCAAATGGTCTATAAAGCAGATAAGTGAGGACTGAAAGGAATTAGGGTCATTTGAAGTTCATTATTAATAGAGTTCACATTTGCCAGCATATTTTTACTGTTGGAGTAGAAAAATAGTGGTTTTCGTATTCTAATATAAACCTCCTAGGGTCTGAGCAGCCCAAATGACAGTTCTACCATTTTCATCCTCCTCCTTGGGTCAGATTTTCCACCAACTAGATGCGAGTTAATACCTAATTCTGAAGTGGACAAGAGGTCATATTTCAATTGCACCTTCAAAGGTACAAATCCTAGTGACTTCAATTTAATGATTTTAAGCTTATTCTGGTATAGATGTAACTAGTTTCCAATCTGTCAGGTTTCTGCCTGGAGAGTTGTCATTTTCTGTTCTTCCTTTTATCTCCTGGTGTGTTGATGTAAAAAAAAACAAAACAAAACAAACCCAAAATCATTAAAAGGACATATCTCTGCAGATTTTTGCTTGGTGGGTTTTTTTTTTTTGAACATGTTAATTAAAGATGTCATAATTGACAAGATCTTACTTCCAGGCTTTGCAAATTTGCTTGCATTTGTCTTTCTCAATATGTCCTTTAAAAATTACTATGAAATGGTGAAAAACAGATGACTTCTTTTTTCTTTTAACCTTGAAAGAAAAGAAAAAACTCAACCTATTTGTTTTTATATGTTCCTCTGAAATGTCATCTGTTTCTTTTAAGCTTAATACAAATATTTTCGCTTTTGAAGGACCGCTGGGGCCCATACTCCCATGGGCTGCTTAGCATGGGGATGCTTCTCCCAGTAGTTCGGAGTAATTCAGGTAACACTGCAGGAGTGCTTTTTCAATAATGTATGCCAATGTAAGCATAAATAGACCTTTAACACATGACCACTTGAACCAAAACTCAGTGTTAACTTTGAATCCAATGTTACAAGAACCATCCAAGCTTGACAAATGCAGAACAAAAAATATATAAATCCTCACCTACAGTTGCAGAGAAGTTAGAGTAGGCAGAGTCATTGGTATATACAAAGGTAGAGTTATGGGAAGGAAGCACAGTGAAGTTGTGGATTCTTAGAGCTGGGTGGAACAACAAAAGAAAATAAGCAAATAAGCAAAACAATGAATAAACAATCAGTAATGAATTGACCAGTTCATATCTCTCAACATAGCACAAATCACAGATGTTAGTCAGTGGCCTTTAAAATTATCATACAACCACTTCTCCCAGGGACTTGTATGCATGTGAACGTTGCATTCTTTAACTACTCAAGTTAAGCAAATACAGTATCACTAAAACAAATTTTTTTTTTTTTTTTTACTTACACTCTAACTTAGGAGAAAAAACTATAAAAAATACAACTGCAGATGACGGGCTCTGGAATGTAATCATGCTGGTAAGGAACTCTGCAATTGTAACAAAAATCGTTATACTGGTGAAAAACCTATGGGCAATTCAAGTGCCATGTCCAGCTCTGGGCTTGCCAATACAAGAGAGACGTGGACATACTGGAACAAGTCCAGAGAAGGGCTACAAAGATGATTAAGGGACTGGAACATCTGACACACAAGGAGAGGCTGAGAATGCCGGGACCACTCAGCCTGGAGAACAGAAGGCTCTAGGATCTGATCAATGTGTATAAACACCCGACACGAGGTGTAAAGATAGTGCCAGACTCTCCTCAGTTATATCCAGTGGACAGATAAGAGGCAATGGGCACAAATTAAAACACAAGAAATCCCATCTAAACATAAGAAAAAAACCCAACTTTTTTATATCTGACAATAAAATTTTATTCTCCAGTATTTTTTTTCCTTGTTTTGATAATTTAACAGTATCTCATGCAGTGTAATTATTTACCCTGGGCAGGCAAATAGAGCTTGATGCAAAGCCCGTGAAAGTAAATAGAGAGACATTGATTTGGGATTTAGACCAACAGAGCTCATAGGAGGGAACGGTAAATGCTTTTAAAAAAAAAGCGCACATGCAAAAACCTCAAGAGAAAAATGCATGGAAAACAAGGGGTCAGACGAGAAACCTGAACTCGGCCCCATCTTTTTTTACTTGTTATATTTTAAGTTGATTGTTTCCCTTGCTTCTACTGCTGAGATAACAAAAAAATTAATTTGCTGACACTCTCTCTCACAACACAAACGCATTGAGAGATATAAATCTGGCTTCACACACAATGACTTCAACAAATAAAATGGATTAACATGACGGACAGATTATGATGCTTCAAGGATTTAAGAGGAGAAACATGGAATGAAAATAATTGCATGATATGATGAGTGGAAAAACAAGAAAGACTCTAGCAATAAACAGAAGAGTTGTGTAATCAGAATGGTATCAAAAACAAGCAAATTGTCACCTGCATTAGATTAAAACAATAAAAAAAAAATCTTTTCTTGTATATCAAAGTTAAATACCAGATAGATACATAAAACTTCTGTTGGAGGCAGTTGAAATAATATCTGTGTACTGTAACACACAATATAAGCAACTGAGAAGAATTTGAACTATCACTACAACATTAAGGAAAGAATTCAACATTGTCAGAATTGCACTGCAGAGAAAACGACTTTTGGCTACCGGCATCCTCAGCAAATAATAGTGAGACAAAGTCCTCCAAACTTTTTTCAGCAAAGTCATGCAGCTGGCTCATCTATAAAGTTATTTAACACAATGTCATAATAGGAGTCAAAGGAGATTGCTCATGTGAGCCAGTCTCATTCCTGTAAGTGAAGGTTTGTATGATCAGGAACTTTATATATTCTGCTTTATCTCTTCCAAGATACTACTGAAAAGATTTCTGAGTTTTGCTGAAATAATGTAACTTAACATAATTTGAAAAACAATCTAACATCAATTGCCATTTTCCAAAAGCTGTATTTTATATATCGCTTTCAAGAACTTTCAAAACAACATCTCCGTAACATGAGTGCCAAAACAGTGCTAGATATGGAGTGCTTTACTCCTCTTGAAACTACATGAAGTGCAGTGTCAGAAAATTACTTTAACACAGTTAGAGAACTCATGGTAACTTCTTGTAAGCCAAATTATGATTCTACTGAAGTCAATGGGAATGCTGCCATCAGCCTCTAATGGGAGCAGAATATTGCCCGGATTTATTTCTGGTCTGTCGATTTCATTCCTTTAAGAAACTCTGTGGAAAGACAGGTCAAAGTTTAAGCTTAAAATACTTGAACACCTCTGGAATAAAAGGTTTTAGATATTTATGGATCTTTTGCCCACTTAGGAACAGAGATTGATGCTGCCATTTTTGCGTAATAAATAGCAATAACTTTGCACTTTTGTAACATTTTTCATATAAGGTTGTAAAGGTCTCTAACTCCTGATTTAACCTTCTGCAGTGATCTTTCTGGGTAAAGATATTACAGTCACCAGTAGTAACACAGCAGCTACACCTTGCACTAGTACAAAACTGTTAAGCTCAACTGCTGAGGTGGTCGGCCATAGTGTGAGAAATACTGGGGAATATACATCAGCCCAACTTGGAATTGGCTAAAATGTCAGAAAAGAAAAAACAGTTCATGTGAAAATTACTAAGGGACCTTTGAATCTCAGAAGGAGGCAGAGCATAGCTGAAAATTTCATCTGAAAGGAATGGCCCTGCAAGCCTATGATGCTGAGATGGGATACAGTGCTTCGGTCAAAGCTCCATTAATTACATCACGCGCACATCCCTGGGAAGCCCCCATCACCCTTTTTGTTCCTGATGCAAAACATCAGAACCAGAAAACTGCTGAATCCAACCAAACTGCCTTTTAATATCATTCCCTCTGGGATCCTGCAATCCTGACAACTGACTCTTTCAAATCAGTGAGTTTTGCCTTACTAAACCTCTCTTGGTTTTGCCCAGTTGGAAAAAATGTTAGAACTAATGCTCCAATACTGCTTTTAAGGAAATATCCAAAAGCAGATAAACATGAGTAAGAAGTAATCAGATAAGAGCTTTTGCTTCTCTTTCTATGGATACTATGTGCAATTTTGAAAAGTGCCTGAAGAATTTGGGCATTTAACTCCTTCCAAAAAGCAAAAAGAAGCAGGCATCTTCACTGCTGGCATAGCCAAAGATCTCAGTCACTGAATGTATTAGTTCATGTTATGCAGGTACCAAACCAGCTAATAACAATGTGATTTCAATGACTCTTTGGATCATAAACCTTTTCTCTTTATAACCTTAACAATGCGTAGACAGCCCATAAAATGTATGAGAATACTCTATAAAAATCAGTTCACAAATACAATATAATTTGGACATTGGAGCACTGCAAAAACATTAACTGAAAAAAAAAAAATCTCAACTGCTCTGGTACAAAAGCTAACACCTTTCATTTCTCCTGCTCCCTTTCTACTTACAGACTGCCACAAATACTTATGTTATTGCCATTGTCAACAAATCCTTTGTCTACCTCCATTCGTATCCCGAAACTCATGAATTCCATCCACATCTTCCAATGGCCAGTAATGGGAAGCTGATGCAAGAACTTTGAACCCTTTCAAGAAACACAGATGAAAAGGTTATTAAAGTAAGGCCCAACAAGGAGTGTAACAAATCTCCACATAAGGGAACGATAAAGGAGTTCAATAGGTTAAGTAAAACAAGATATTTTATGTAAATCAAGTACTACACATAAGCAAGACCATAAATCAAAATGGCAGAGGAGATTAAAGCCGTATATCTGATTGACCACTGAAGAAAACTTGTTTTTAAAACTCAACTGATTTTTATTCTAATTGCACTTAAAATGTGTAAGAATCTCTAACTAAATCTCTGCTTGTGTATCAGGCACCATTCGTTGAAGTAACAATTGAGAAGTCATTCAAGAGTTCACTCCTCCCCATATGGTATTAGCTATTCCTTCAGAAACTTCTCCACTACACCAAAACCAGAACAACTCCTTGTGGCTGATGGGAACATTTTGTTTTCCTAAATGTCCTCCTCAGCCACAGGTGGACAAGCTGACAAAAGCAAAACATCTGTTGGCTTCCATTGGCAGATTTATCTGCACAGTCTAACTGATGAGTTTAAACAGATTTTAGGAGACGTGACTACTCAAAACGGACCAGAAACAGGCTGCCCAAAACAATCAAATTTTGTGTTAACAATTCTGTTTTAAGGGTAGAGCATTAATAATATAGGAAAACATGAATTGTAATTTCTTATTATCTTGTTAACTGCAAGAAACCCTTTATTCTCAAAATAATTAATTTACCCAGCTGTGCTGAAATAAATTTATAATCTCCTATATCAAAAAAAAGTTTTAGAAAGTTGATACAGATATACAGAAGTTTTACTGTGAATGCAAATGAGAATGCGCTTTGTTCACCATCATGGCATATCATCTTATTAGTTTGAGTTAATCTTTTCTTTGGGGGTGAGGGGGGCAGGAGGGGATGGATACGATGGACAACAGGGACAGAGAAAGCAAGTATTTATATTACATCATATCTGTAGTTCTTTGCCCTACAATCATTTTTTATTCCCAAGCAATCTTTCAAGAACCTGAGGTGTGAAGCTGATGGAGATAAGTTTCTTAAAAACCACTGCAGCTGTCATACACCGTACAAAAGCTCCCCACAGCTAGTGTTCAAATTAAAACAAATCACAAGCAGTGTCTTTTGACATTTACAGTCTATCCCACACCATTCTTCACTCTTGAGATCAAAACAGCTTGCCTGTTTGATAATTATTCTATCATTTTAACACCCTGGATACAAACAGGATTTCTTTATCATGGATATGAAGGTACAAAAACTTTATTTGCTTCTTTAAGCTGCCTAGCCCACACAGTGGAGATCAGTTTGATGTCCTCCATCCTCATGGCATAGTTTCAGAGGTGTGACACAGAGAGGATCCTAAGATTTTTTTAATAAGAGTGCAAAGCTGATAAAATTGCAAAACATCACCACAAGTAACTGTAGATCTGAGAGCACAGAACTAAAAGCAGCTCAAAGCAGCTCTGCATCTTGTGAGGATACATGAACTACTCAGACTTGCTTCCAAACTCAACTATACCAAAGATATCTAACAAATGATTCATAATTGGACGAGAATCTGTTATTGGCCTACCTAACTAGAAATGTTTGCAGTTGTCATAGAGGTTTTCCCACAGAGAGGGAGCATGAGTATAAATAGATAAGATGGGGATGTCTTTAGAGAAATGGGTGAGATTCTATCGCTATATGTTTCCTTTGAATATTTGGAAGATACAAAGAAAGGCATAATTGCTAACAAAAGGAGAAAGCTACTGTCAGCGTAAGAAAATAACGACACAGAATAAGCATGTACAAAACCCAATCCGAAAATTCCAGGCAACCCAAACTCAACTAAGCTGAGCGTGGCAAAGCACACTGAGGAAATGGGACATAGGAACAAGGTTTTTGCATTTACATAAACTAAGTCTGGGTACCTGCTTAGTTCTACCTTCAAAGAACATACTCTAGCTGCTGCAAAAGAAATGAAAGTTATTAATTTCTACGGTATTAAGAGCATCCACATATGCAACCTGGGCTAACGTACCTCCATCTGACTTTCATCAAACTACCAGTTCCATTTTGCAGAGCACAGAACATGCCTGCTGTTTCACAGTGTGCTTATATGCAAATATCTCTTGCTCCCATTAACATGTCCCTCTTCTATCAGGGGGAAAAAAGGATTAAAGTTAAAAGAGGTGATAGAAAAAAAAAAAAAGAGAAAAACAGAAAAGAAAAATCCCAGGAGAAAATTATTTGATGCCAAAACAACTGTGTCACAACGTGGCACAAGTATGTTAGTAGTAGTAGTAGCAGTAGTAGCAGCATCACGACAAAGGCATTGCCACGGTTGGCATCAAACTCATATAGAGAAGCTATATTCTAAGGAGCTTACATTTAAAAGCTGGAAAAAAATGGGGGAAAAAATGGGAATAGAAATAGACATACAGCAAAGTGAATTGCCTAGAGCCACACTGCATGTTGGTGGCTTTCCCAGCTGCCAGTTCTGAACTATATAAAGCCATGCTGTTACCCCATTTCCAGCCAATCAGCCCTGAGAAGACCTCTGAAAAGAAATACCTGTTACCTTGAATTCAACTTATACTTGCAATATCCTTTCAATAGGTAACTACTCTCTGTTTAGAAGAAGATTGTTTACAGCCTAGTTCAAATCGAGAAAGCATTGCTCGCAGTTATGCTTCCCCACACACACTGTACTACAAAATAAATGTTGTGTAACTTGCCCCCTTATTGCGGGAGGCTTTTTTTCCCTTACTGTTCCATCAGCCAGAAGCCAGTGATCCTTATCTATAGGAAATGAGACTATTTCTTTGTTTTTGAGTGAAGGTAGAACAAAAGAAACTAATCGGGCTGAAGCTACTGCAATAGCAGACAACATGGCTTTTCCACATCACTCTGTATTTTATTTTGAAAATAATTACATATGGTTAAAACTTAAAAGCACAAAGCAATACATGAATTCGTAAAGCAGTAAAATTGTACTTGTACACCACCATGAGGCTTGAGGTTAAACTATTTATATAAACAGAAGAATTCTGCAGTTACACACACAGACCCCAAATAAGCCTTAAGTTTCTTCTACATTGAAAACAGATGAGAGATCCTTAATACGCTCTATAACTGATTTAAACTTAAGCATGAAGGCTGGGAGAAGGGTAGACGACTTGAAGTCATGCCAAAGTACTACAAAGTACGCAAGTGGGCATATATAACTGTAAATCAACGAATTGAAAATGCTGAACACTGAGACAGCGAGAAAAAAAGAAAACAGTCTGTGAAGAGGTCTGATTCAGAAACTCATGCTCAAAAAAGTAATAATAAACAAATGCTCTATATAGGATTTCTCTACATATCAAATACAATCTATTTTTCTCCAAGTACATTTCTATGCAGAATATTTAGTAGGTAGGTTACCGAATTTAAAACTACTGGGGCAGTCTGATACTTTAAACTTTATTACATTTTTAATACAGAGCGACATTCAAGCGTAGGATCACAGTTTCTCTGGAGCTACTAAGAAAATGAAAAATACAAACCAAAAAAAGCAAATAAATATTTAAGCACATTGTCATAAAATGTAAACAGAACATTCCTTACCTGGGTGTTTGGGTAGCTGGGAATAGTTTCCACACACCTGCACAGAAAATATTACATAATGAGATATAGTGAGGCAAAACTTGCTAAGAGGATTCCAAATATATCTCAATACTGACCATATTCAGAACATTACCTGATATTTGTACTGAAATAAAATCAGCAAAGAATAATGACAACAGAGCAGAGATAATAAATTCTCCATGGTCTATTTAAGGTTAAAAGTACAACTGAAATCAAATTCCTGTAAGATTTCAATCATAAGTTTTCTTTTGCTACTTTTTGTATTAAAAGGGACATTTTCCATGCAGGTTCAAAAAGTCCGTTCCTTCAGTGATGGCAAAATATCCTTCCAGACCCTTTGAGCAGTATTTGCTTGCTTCACACTTTGATCTCTTCATTAACTATAAATAAATTACCGTGACTGGAGGAAAATTAAAAGAAATGTGCATCAGATCCGAAAGTTGTACTGCTCCATGGAAAGAAGTCAAATATTTCTGTTACAATCTGTGCCAAAAAGAAAAGATCTTGTTTTCAACTTTCTTCCTATGGTTGTCTTTTCCTTTCAATTACTTTTACGTTGTCAGAGATCTGAAGCCAGTTTTAGTTTTGCTAGCAAGAAAATGTACTTCCTTATAGCACATAGGGCATATAACTCTCACTATTTCCTCAGAAACAGAGCTGAAGAGAGTTGCTAACTCCTCGTTTGTCCAGCTCACGTTTGCACCTCCATCCCAGATCTTTTTGGGTGGAGAGCAAGTCTGAGTGATGTCATGCTTTCTTCTCAAACTTTGTCCCATTCTGGTACTCTATTTATATCACGTTGCTGCTGTCTCTTTTCTGGGTCCTAACACCAGCCAGCCAGGAACAAGTGGAAACAAGTCAATGTGCTTCAGCGAATAGATAAAAGAGATTACTGCTCTTAGCAATCTGCACACTTAAAGAAGAATCAAAGCCAGAACAAGTGTTCATAATTCAAATGCTTAAGAAAAATAAAACAGGTTTTGGACAGAAATTTTGGAAGGAAAGCTAAGATCTATTTACTAAAATAACAGATTGTATTTCTGCCTAAAGAAGCATGACCTTTAAAAAAATACTGATTTAAATCACATGGCACTCTGAGGGATTCATTTCACTGTCTCTATCAAAAAGGGGAAACTGAGGCATTAGTCATGTCACTGATCTGCTCAAAGCTGCACAACAAAACTAGTAAAAGAACTAGGAAAATAATTCTACAGTTGCCACTTTAATTTCTTTTCAATAAAAAATAATTACATTTAAGTATTTTTATAAGAGCCTCCCAATTACACTCTGAACTATGTCACAAATACTAGCCATCATTTTATATGTAAAAGAAAAATAGCAGCTAGAACTAGTTGATATTCTTCATTTCCTCTGCTCCACTAGGTGAAATCTTGTTTTCAGTTCCCTTCAAGTTCTTTTTTATTTTCAGTGAAATAAACTGAAAGAGTAATATTTTAAACAAAATTTGATAAGCTTTCCACCCCTGTTCATCTCTCTCCTGCATTTCCATATCAACCCCTTCTTTATCCTCACACATGCCATTTAAAGGTGACGTAAGCAAGATCAGAAACTAAAAATCTGAATCAGACCATGTTAACATCTCAGCAAAATTCAAATTATTTTATTTACCTTCTCTTTTACCAAAAATTATGTCAACAGATTAGATCTTATTTTCAGCCCCAGATGCTTACTCGTGCAGCAAAACGTTCTCTGCCTAAAATCAATGGACTCACAAGACACTGATCTATAGAAAAGGGATCACGCGCTCCTGTTTCCATGCATGCCACTGCCCATCTATGACTTATTTTCTGACCTTTAGTTATCCTTCCCTCCCCGCCCATCCATTTTGTGACTGTTGGCTCCATCTTTTCAGGTGCCTGTATCAGCCTATATTTGCCTGGTTCCTTTTCTTAGCTCTATTCCTTCCAGTATATTAGCCCTCTTACTTGCCTACTTCTTAATCATAACTTCTGCACCAAACCCTTACCTAGAGTCGATTATAACTTTTAGGATGAAGCAGTTTTCCACTGACACTTTATATAGAAATTATACAACACGAAGCCCAGTGTGTTTGGTAGTAGCTGTGGCCCTGATTTACCCAGCTGGCTCCCCAGATGTATACTGAACTTCTGAAGCTTCTGGTGGTAGACGACTGGTGAGTAGATGGGACTCCAGGGTCCAAGGACTGAAGAAATAAAAATTAATTTTTGAAACCTTAAGACATTCATGCTGCATGAATGCTTCAATGTTACCAAAGTTTAATATGACAAAATCTCAGTGTTGAAATAAAATGTGTATTTTGTTTGTAACCCTGATTTAGCACCTACAACAAAATAATTTTGAAAATTTTGAATTTCAGTTCCTACAAAAATTTAACTTCCCACTTACTTATAACAAGTCTGACTTTTGCTTATTTCCCTCTAGGTTTTTTTTAGACCCTTTCCCTCATTATTGTTAGCCACAAACTCCTTTATATCCTGAAGGAAGAAGAGGAATTCTGTGTAAACCCTGGGAATTCTGCATCACATATTAACAAGTAGAGCCACCCTTAGAAATAATAGAGAGCTGCAGCTAAAAATCCTGGAAAAAAAACCCTAAAATGTAAGAAGAGAAAGACAGGAATTTGAAATATTTGCCAAGAGGGGCCTGTCAAGGGAAAGAATATGCTTACCAAAACAATTGTGAGAATCCAAGCAAACATGTTCACTGCCAAAAATTTTTGTGGAAACAGCAAATTGCAAGCAGACATCAGAGATTATTTGCAGAAACAAATTCTGAATTTATTCCTGTGATCCTCTAGAAACCTGACCTGAAAAGTCACACCGCTCCCACTGCAGACCAGAGGCAGCACTGGGCATCCTGCGTGCAAACCAGAGTAACTGATCCAACGCTCGGAAGACAATCACAGTGGATTGCTCTTGAAAAACCTGCGGATGAAATAACATTCATTTACAGTACATGCATGTCAATAAAAGCACAAAGGTCTGCAAATGCTGGGTAACTGGGCAGCCCGTACTAAGCCCGCTGGAGAGGTTTCTCCCCAGCGCAGCTCTCCCACCCTGCTGCCCTGGAGCCCGGCTAAGGGAGTAAGGAAGGAGAAAGCTGTGACCCCTGTATTACAGTACCGGGGGGGGGTCCGTGAAAGGCCTCCAGATTTTCTGTCCCGCTTAAGCAGAGAGCAGTGAAAAGGCCAGGGAGGAGCTGCTCTGCAGCTCAGACATTTGCTGACAGGTAGAATGAGTTCCCAGAACAGAATAGAAAGCCTGATGATCTCTAGCAACCATAAGAGGCTTGCAAACAGCACTGGGAAGTTACATGCCCCAGGTTTCTCTCCCCCCTCCTTCTTTTCTCTTCCCCC
>NW_009219314.1:0-22237 GCF_000690835.1 Fulmarus glacialis
TGACTATTAAAGACTGAGGCAAAGGTGGCGTTAATACCTCAGTCTTTTCCTCGTCCTTGGTGACAATGTTCCCCCCCACATCCAATAAAGCATGGAGATTCTCTTTGCCTCTCTTTTTGTCATTAATATATTTGTAAAAACATTTTTTTTTGTCTCTTGCAACCCTGGCCAGGTTGAGTGCTAGCTGGGCTTTTGCCTTTCTAATTTCCACTCTGCATGACCTAATGACATCCCTGTACTCTTCTTGAGTAGCCTGCCCCTTCTTCCACAAGTGATAATCTCTCCTTTTTTTCCTGATTCCCAGTCAGAGCTCCCTGTTCAGCCAGGCCAGCCATCTTCCCCGCCCATTCTTCTTACAGCACATGGGGACAGCCCACTCCTGTGCCTTTAAGACTTCCTTCTTGAAGAACATCCAGCCTTCCTGGACCCCTTTGCCCTTCAGGACTGTCTCCCAAGGGACCCTCTGACCCAGTGTCCTGAGCAGGCCAAAGTCCACCCTCCGGAAGTCCATGGTAGTGGTTTTGTTGGACCCCTTGCTTGCTTCACCAAGAATCGAGAATTCTATCATTTCATGGTCGCTAAGCCCAAGATGGCCTCTGACCACCACAGCTCCCACCAGTCCTTCTCTGTTTCAAAGGAAACACATAAAATAAGCATTTTGTGCACTGTATGTGGAGTTAAATTCCTCCGAATAAAATGAAAGAATTGGGAGAAAAGAATAAAAACATATTATTGCATTCCATTACCATCTCTATTATAAAACATATTTAGCAGCAGTGAATACTTTTTCAATAGTTTAAATATTAACCTGTGTGAAAGTGAAGAAAGTTTTGAACTATATAGTCTTTTGTTATGCCAAAATTTATAAAGATGTTCTTAAAGAACATGTCCTGGTTTTCTAACTGTAAAAGACTGTATACTTTCAATACTACTGATATGCAGACTGAAGTGCCTTGAATTAATCCATTTGGAAGTCATCAAGTTTCTGAACATGACCAGTTTAACTGTAAGAGTGTCTGAAAATTATTGGAGTGCTTCACATATTTTAAAAGTGCTTCAGCTTAGAAGCAATAAAGCTAGCTAACCTGCCCCCTACAACACATTTTTAAGAGTCAGTTTTTAAAAGGCAGCATAAACTTAGCCTGTGATGCCTGTTACATGATCATGTGTTTGTCTGTGTGTGCCCATCCTTTATTTGACAATCACCGGTAACATTTTTAGCATGCATTACAATAGGTTTCTATTATAAACTCAACAATCCAGGTTCTCAGCTGGTTTAAATTGGTGTTGTTCTACTGGAGCCAGTGAACAAATACTGACTTCAATGGGGCTATATCGATTTATATTTCCAGAAGACTTACCGCACTGTGTGGAAATACAATTTATAACAATAAATTGTGTTAGCACTTCATTTGGCCCCAATGAAGTGATCCACTGATCACGGTAAATACTTTTCCCTATTGATGTCCCTTCCTAATTTTTAATCAAACCCCCTACACTTCACTGTACGTCAGAATTCTATGGTAATTGAAGAGGTGTGCATAAGGTTATGTTACTTTCAATTATCTCATTTAAAATTTTCTCAGTTCCTTAGGCTTAAGAAGCACTTTATATATAACTACAAGTTTATACACTATAGCACACCAGTGTCAATATCTCATTTTAGATAAAAAGGATTCCATCTAACTAATTCTTTTCCAAAATTTTGTGAATGACATGAAGTTTTATTAAGCAAATATGCAGTCACACAGTATCATATGACTTGAGCACTGTAGCAGATCTTAAATATTTTAAAAAGCTTTGTAAGTCACTCTTCAGAAAGTTTTAGCCTAGGGAATCCATGTCCAATAAGCCCTGTAAGCCCTACATCAAAATATCTATACAATAAAGAGATATTTCAGAGAACTAAGGGAAAAGGTAGGTCTGGGAATGATTCACAGGAAAGAAAGAGTATCTCCCTGTGCTCTACTGTTAGGCCCGTCGGTGAGTTCAGTGCTTTGGCCCAGCAGTTCTCTCCTCACCATCTTCTCTCACAGTTTTTCCTTCCACAGCAATGCTCATGTATACACATCCTCACAAAGTCAATAGCATGCAGTTTCAGCATAGGGCCACACTGGAAGTGCCCGTGGTATGAATGTCACTCAACATAGATCACCCATCACAATACACTTATCAAACTAGTCAGATACAAAGGAGGACGTCTTAGGTGAGAAACTATTATAAGTGGCAAACATTTACACCACAAAGCTCTGGTTTAACAACAGAGTAACAGATCAGGGTAGCTGGCTCAGTTTGTTTGCAAGGAAGAAAAATCTATCTATATATATATATTTTCCATTTTTTATTCATCCTGTTTCATATTACTTGTAAGGTAACAAGAAGAGGACTTTGCTCTAAAATTGCATTCTTCAGAAAATGAACTCTTGTTTGTGCTGAAATTCCCAATTACAGGTGTAATCAAGTATTGTGTTGTAGAAACATATCCTCAGAAGCTTGAGGAATGCTTGTTTCAAACAGGTCAGATACCAGTTAGTACTGTGTTGGACTTTAGAACTTAGAAATTTTATTGTTATGTAATTTTTTCAAAATTTTTAAAGCAGGCAATAGTAAAGGCATAGCTAAATATTATCATGATGTTGAGAACAGCTACAAAGCAAAGCAGAAAGCACAGATAGCTGCACCAGTTTAATTATCTGAAAATTAAAGAATATGACAAATACATGTATTTAAGGATAAGTGCAAAGGAAAAGCATGAGAACTGAAGGATGAAACTAAAAAAGGACTAAGCCTTTGTTAAGTAAAAGTAAGTTACAAACAGGTGACTTATTAAGGAAAGAATGGCTCATAGAATATTTCGATAACTTGGTTCATTGTCAGTAAGTAATAGCTGATGAAATCCATCCTCTGGGACTAAAGAATCTACCAAACACAACCTTCAGAATATTAGTGTTCTTCTTTGGATACTAAGGGAGAAATAATGATATTTAAAAGAACATAAAGAAAGCAATATAAATGAAAAGGATAATCAAAGGTAAACAAATTCAACCCAATTCTAGAACCCACAGAGACAATGGAATAACTTAATCAACAGTCACTTTGCTAATACCTCAGTAATAATAAGGTGACCAGAAATAGACACCATGGGTACTAATCAACAGCCGTGTCTAATGTGTGTTATTTCCTTTCTGGATGCTCTAACGGGTCTATTGTGTATGGAGATTCAGTAGACCTGATATATCTAACAAAACTTTGTTTAGGATTCCGTATCAGATGAAACAATGATGAATTTGCACCTATGTTCAAAAATACATGAATAATAGTTATTAACAGCGACATTGTGAAGATATATCAAGGAAGCTCCTAGGCGTACCCTTCAGAGTACTGTGTTACGTGAAGTTTTTATTAACACTTCGTCCAACAGATCAAAGATCACACCTATAAAAATGTCTTTGATAAAAACTTGGGAGTAGTTGTAATCATTTTTGAAACAAGATGAATTCGGAATGATCTTGATCCACAAGTAAGAACACCCACTTTCAGCTCAATTTCAGAGGTGTTTTGTTTTGTTTTGTTTTGGTTTTTTAATAATTTTCATACAATATCTCTGGTAAGAAGTGGTGCTATGTTATCATAGGTCCGAGACACAATGACTGCTTTCTTTGATACTTTTTTGTCTCTGATTGGAAGAGTAGGGAGGAAGAGACAGAGAGTTGAAATGAATTTAAGTTGTGTCTTTGGCTAGATGTTACCTTCAGTTTTCCAATAAAATTGATAGATTTCTGAGTGGAAATCAAGACAATTCTCTTTTTCTATTACTACTTTCCCAGCCATAGGAGAGTCTACTTGTCAGTAAAAACCTTGCTGAGATGCAGTTCTCGGATAAACATTATAGAGATGACATCTGCATCTGGCCCTGAAATGATACTATTTTTGTGGATGTTACAGCAGATGGAAGCAGCTTCAAGATGGCAAAAGCACCTTTTACCTGAGTCAAAAACTATGAGTTGCAGAGGTAATTAGATTTTGCATGCATTTGATAGATTTTGTGTTATGGAAAGTACAAACTCATAAGAAAATGAAATAGTACTTTGCTAACATTTTGTACGTGCTGTAAGTTTTCCCTAGTCATGAGTGTCAGTGTTCAGCTGCAAGGTATGAACTTCCCCGTGTGAAAATACCTCATATCTGAAGTCTGGTGGGGTAACCGTTGTTCCCCAGACTAATAAGCAGTTACAAGTGTGGAAGCAAAAACATATACTTTAAGAATATCAGCTGTTAATTCCTGTGGGCTGTAGATTTGTATTAGATTTACCACATCAGAGGCTGTTTGATAGTAAAGAAGCTAATTGGAAGATATTTAATTATACAATATTTACAGGCTTCTCAGACGTCCCATGAGGTAAATTGTTTCATAAATGAGACACTTCGTGATTGGTCAGATAATTTTTCTAGCTGATATGAGGACAAAGGCTACTGAAAATGGAGTCTCCAAACAAGATGATGTCACAAGAAGAACTAGAAATTGTTTATACATAAGATTAACCATCAGTAACTTTTAAGATAAATAATGTAAAGAACTGCATCAGTATCTGTACTTGCACTCAGGATGTGGAATTCTAATTCTTTTGATATATCAGATAACACTGAAAAAAAGATTAAACTACATGCCGCAGGATGTTCTGATTAGCTGATTTTCATTGCCTTGAAAATATCCAGTTGTAATTATAAAAAAGCCCTACAATCTTAAGTACTAACCTAAGAAAACAGAATGCATAAACAGGGCAGGATAGTTACCGACTTCCTTCCATGCCAGACTTCATGTCAAGAGCAAAATATTTTACTGGTTTTGACTGAGAATCTGGATACCATCAAATTAGGAAAGTAAAAAAAAAAAAAAAAAAAGAAAAAAAAAGAAAAAAAAAGAAAAAAAACCCCAGTAGGTGAAGATTAAGGGGAAAAAACACATTTATGACACTCTGTCAATTATTTCAGTCCTCTAGAATGCCTTTCAAGCTGTGAGTGCATGAGGGACTTTTCAGAAGGTACTAAATGATCTAAGCCACATTTTGAGAATTTAAGACATCCTCACGTATTTAGATGACTTCATTTGTTTCCATAAAACATCGGAAGAACATCTGGCAGGAGCGGAAAGGCTTCTAAAGCTTTTTAAGGAGTAATGGTTTAAACTTGAGAAAAACAAATGTCAATTTGTGAGGGATCGCATTACCTTCTAAGGATATGCTTGGCCTGAAGATGGGCGGAAGCCTCAGTCACAGAAACTGGATATTAAGAAATATTGGATAGTTCCTGGAAACATGGATGCAAAATCTTATGCAGATTCTTGAGGACGCTTTTATAGAATTTTCCAAAACAGCCAACTAAAAGTAGCTTTGTCGTGATACAAAAACATGAGAAAACTTTTGATTTCCTGAAAAGTTTTAGATTCATACTTTGTCTAAATTCCTGAAAATATGCTAGCAGCTTGTAGAAACTTGTGATTTCTCAGAAGTTAATATCAGAGTGTTAGGTGAATAAATCAATAAGATGCTGAATAGCAGCTTTTTAAGATATAAAAAACTGTAGCAAAACTAAATACTCAAACTTATAATCTGAACATTGAGGAGGCCTCAAAGAGATATTCACTAAGAATTAAATGCATCAGGTACATGAACTATAATTCCTTGTAGCCTCTACTTATAAACCAGAAAGAGTCTTGTGGAACTGGGCACACAAACTACCTAAAAATAGTTGCAATTATGCATTAGCTTGGGAGACAAAGTGCCAGCGTGTATGTTTCAAGTTGACTAAAGACAATGAGATTAGAGACAGTGAGGTTCAGTGGATGTATTCAAGAAAAACAAGTTTTGGAGGTTGAATTGAAACATTATTCTAGTACTACTTTGCATAGTTACACATGTAACAGAATTATTACATTGTTGCTGTTGTCAGCAGTATACACAAAGGAGACCTGAAATGTCCTCAAAGTCTATGGTGGCTGATAAGCTGGAGGCAAAAAGATACAAGGTCCTCAGTCTGACTAGGTATTTTTAGTTTTCCTTTTGTTTTACGTGGCCTGCTTGAAGCTGTTAATGGCTGGGTATTTTCCTATCTTATTTGTTAAGAAACCTTGATTCTGGAGAATGAAGACTGATTTCCAAGAACACTAGGAAATTTGATCATAGAGAAAGCTGGGAGGTATCTGAGAAAGCATCACTATATTCTTTTTTTTTTTTTTTTTTTTTTTTCCTTAGACATCTGTTTCTGGCTATTTCCAGCAAAAGGACACTGGCTAGATGGACCACTGGTTTCACCTCAGATGCTCAAGGTATTATAGTCTTAAAAGTTTGTCCACTACAGACAGATTTAACCTATAATACAGGCTGGGGATTCTGTGCTCACTGAAAATCTAGGTCCAGTACTGAGCCCATAAACACCAGACTCAAGAAGACCAATATAGAAATATTGGCAGAACAACAGAGAAATGGATGTTGATGGCCAATGACCTGGACATGGAGACATCAATAAAATCAGTTAAAACTTCTGAAGTTGTTTTGAAATTCTTTATTAAACTAAAAAGCAGAAGATAGGGAGAAGGAACTTTTAATAATTAGTATTATTTGAAATCTGACTTGGAGTTCACCTGAACCAGACACCCTAAGCACCCTTTGTAATCACTGAAAAGAAGCAGGCATTTTGTGAGGTCTAGATGTCTAACACAGGAAAGATGTCTCACATCTTAAAAGAACCTACCTCTAAAGCTGGCTTAGAGAAAAGTAAGTCCTGTCTCTGTTACTTGCAGGAGCCTTCTGTTAGTTACTATTACCTGTACAATCGAAACATCAAAAGCACAGATACTAAAGGAGAACAGCAGGATAGGCATTCTAATGCAAAAAAGATCTGGAAAGTTCACTGCTGGTGAATGCCAAACAAGGCATATTAGCAGAAATAATATAACACAGACACTTCTGGTTTGTAAACTAGCTCTACTGCCTCAGAAAAGGAAAAAAAAAAAAAAAAAAGAGAAAAAAATTATTAAAGATTCAGTTCAATGGACAGTTTACTGAAAATGTCTTCTCAATGTGTAATAGTGTTTAAAAAGCCAACACAACATTAGAAGGTCTGAGGAATGAAACAAAGAACATTATGATTATAGAATATTATAATGTATTATTTAAACCAGGGGTCTTTCTTCACTACGAATACTGTGCTACGTTCTCCGCTATCTTGGATAAGGTTACAAACACAATAACAATCTAGTCATGATAGTAATTGTGGCTGTTGAAAAATGTTCATGAAAAGAAACTCTGAAAAAGACTGAGATACTTTTCATCAAATACGAATGAATAATAGACTTAATAAACACATAAAATGTGATAAATAGTACAGGGAAAAAAAAAGAGAAGATATTTGGTTTATTCTTTTTCCTATTTATAAAACAGACTAATGGCAAAATGGGAGAATATGTAGATTTGTAACAATAGATACTCTCTCACATAGCGCAGAATTGCCACAAGATATCCAGAACTTAGCAAGACTTGAAAAAAAGGATCAGATATGCTTATGAATCAAGGCTAATTAAGGAACAGCAAAATTAATTCTTTAAATACACAATGGGGACCATATAAATGGATGCTATACTTCAGAGCCTAACCTGATCTCTGACTTTTTTGAGAGAAAGCAGACTTTTTCCCCCCTTCTTCTGACATGTTTGGAACCAGTCACAGACAATGACAAGGTAGTAAATTTTCTGGAAAAGATTATCTTAAACCAATCTGTTAATTACTTTGATGCAAGAAAAGTAAGATATGAATTAAATACTCCACAGATCATTGTAAGAGGTAGTCTGCCTGAATAGAGACTGGAGACAGTAGAATTATGCCTATTAGCCAGAAATGAAATCACAAGACTCTGGGAACTCTGCATCCATCATTTCTGTCCACCACAAGATATGCTCCACACACTCCTCACATCCATTCTGTGAGCTTGCAAACTCTCTTCTTTTTCCAGTATTCTCACTTCAGCGCAGGTTTTTTGTATGATACTGTCCAAGATAACTTTTCTCCTTTAAGCCCTGCTTTATACAACGCAAGCAGAAAAATACTGTTAGAAAGCATACATTTTTGCCATATATAAGTAGCTAAAGCCTTTCAGATGACCCAAGGATTCAAAAGCAACGAACTCTGATTCTGCAAGAGCAGCCACCTGTTCCAGAAATCAACCATCAAAAGACACAGGAGAAGTTCCACAGGAAGACTCTTGTACAAATAGTACCTTTCCCTGTAGGGTTGTCAGCCATCACAACTCAATTTAGATTGCTCTCATGCTCTACTACACTTCTCTAGCCAAGACTATGGGCTGCTTCCATGCACACACAACACTCAAAATTTTCAATAGAACCTAAACCCAAACTGTATTTGCGTTAGCTTAAATCACTTGTTCATGAACCTGCTCCTGACTTATCACTTTATAACTTTGATTGTATGATGATGGAATTTACATCCCCACCTGGGTTACACTGATTGCCATAAAAAATAAGGTAGATTGATTGACATTGTATGAAACTGTGCCACTGTTAAAATAATGCAGAATATGTGCCTTGCAAATGAGCTGTTGTTACTTTGCAAAATGGCTCACCTTGAAGAACAGATAAAAACAGAAGAGAGGAGAATTTGGCTTAGAGATGACATCGTTACTCTCCTTGGATATATCAATGGTAAAGCTATAACAGTAGAAAAAGAATAAGTGAGTATAAACTGGCCACAACTAAGCTTTGGCTGGAAATCAGAGCAAAGATTCTGACTATCTATCTTGAGAGAAGCAAGATTCTGGAGCAGCCTTTCACCAAGATAAGTGGAGACAAGGGATATAACTGCTTCCGGATGGAGCTGGATGTGTTTATTAACAGGATTATATAATGAGCTTGACTGTAATAGCCAAGACTTGGACACAATACTTTTTGTTTTACTCCTGTGTCCCAAAGGCCTTTATTAGTGTAATAAAAAGTAGGCCAGAAGTCAGAGACAGTTAGGAAAACAAAAGGGGAATTGGTGGATGACATTTTGAATGCATGTATATCCTAGCTTTTATAATACTTTCAGAAGAGTAATAAAAAAGTCAACATAATCAATTTGAAAGAAAAAAAAAAGCTGTATTTCCTCATTCTGTATTTTTTTTTCATTTTTATTTATTTTACTTATTTTTTTGTCAGATTATATGAGGATTAATTATTTTATATATCAAGGATATTTATTTTATTTATGGTGAGCAAAAAACACCTTTAGAGGAAGAAAAAAATTTTTTAATTCCATAGTTCCTGACCCGAACCCTGCAGAGAATAGTTTTACAACTATTAAATACGATAATTGACATACCTGGCATAAGTATTTAGGCTGCGATTTGAGAGTAGAAGTGAGGTTATCTTATTTGTAGGTACAGCCTTCTAGATTTTGTGACAGCAAGTACTCTTCTAGTTCCTGCTGCTATGATTAAAATCAAGCCAGACACTTTATACCTTATCTTCTAATGCAAATGAATTTGAAGGTTTGACTCTGAATATGAGGGTAGTCATACAAAGCAATCTGTAAATTATTTGTGGCACTGGTAATGGTCTTCTACTTTGTTCTTTCTATGACTCTTCTGTACTTCATCAAATATTAATCAGCATCTATCTGATCTATCTGAATGAATGTTGGTTCCTGTGTCACACACACTTCGCTTAAGTTACAGGCTGGAGTTCAGTCCTACAGCTAGGCTATTGAACTTTTAATTTTTGGTTATTCACATTCATATCAAATGCCAGAGAAGATTAATCACTGCAGTACTATTTACAAACATGCATTCTGTTCCCTTAGTCTCAAAGAAACTTACATGCAACTTGCAAAATGTCAGTGGGCTACAAAGAGTAAATCTTATGTAAATCTTATGAAGTTTCTACATTCTCCAAGTACATTATGAAACACTACAAACCAGTATGCAGGAACTCTGTTGCAGCTGAAAATAAGTAAAACCATATTCACAGCATGCGGAATATGAATCCTTGCCTTCTTTGCAATGCAGAGTATTCAAGGCCTCCATCCTCCAGCTGGTACTCACAATCACAAAAGGGAAATGAATTCTTGAGGACTGAGGGGATATTGAACCTATTGTAGCTACTGTTGAGCTGCCCATATGACTTCCCATAACTATTGTCAGGATCAGTTAAGCTAATCGAGAACCCTGATGCCCAAAGAGAGGCAACTCACACATCTTTTGGGGTTTGGTTCAAAAAGTTAATGAATCTCATTGTTGAGTATGAAACTGACTGCAACTGACAAATGAACAGTGTATCTTAAAGTATGGTGTTTGGAGTAAAACTACCAAAGGAGTCCTTAGTCTCTTTAGCTTTTGCAGTGTCTGAGTGCTTATTGAAAATGCAAGGAACATCCAGTCATATTCTTTTTTTTATAGTAAAATTCCCTATGCTCACAAGCAAGAAATTGGACAGCATGTTTCATCAGTTTTATGAAATATCAGGATCCCCCGGCATGGAAACTCTCTGTGGCTGGCTACACCATCTTTAGAACCATTTTTGAATGTGTGTGGAGGACCTGCAACGCAGTAGAGGACTGAAGACTCGTGTGTCTGAAATCTATTCAGTAGAATAGGATGCAATTGTTTTTAATAGCACCAAACTCTAAATGTCTGTCTTATCTGTGGATGCCATCTGAAAAAAAATTAAACACATACACTTATGCATGGACTGAGAAACCCTGGACACACAAATTAATCCCAAAATTGAACTGGTTTTGTATCTCATACTACATATGTGTAGAATACATTAATTTTCATTGCAGTCTTCTACTGAGAAAAACAGCCACTAACAAGTGCTGAGGCAAAGTACAGCTTAAGAGGATCCTGCAAATACTTAAACTCTAAATGTGCCTTAAGCAGAAACAACCCAATATCCTGCATTTAAAATGAAAATATATTTCTCCTTTGTGAATAGTTAGCTGGAGCCAAGAACACATCTGTTATGAAGATTCTACCTCGGTTTTGTGCTCAGCATTCCTGAGAACAAAAGTTTAAAAAAAAAGATCACTTACAAATGTATATCTGCAAAAAACATTGTATTATTTATTTACTACTTTATTTAAAATATTCTGTACATCCATTACTTATCATTAAGTTCAATAAGATAAAACTGAATCTGTCCTGAAGTGATAATCTAAAAAAGGGGCATTAGTGAAAGAAAATATTATGGGAGTGACCGAAGAATGCAGCTATATATTTTGATGAACAACAGTGAGTGCTCAGTGACCCAAGACAGAGGAAGTTATAAATGATTCATAATTTCAAGAAATTCTGTAGTTTGGGTAATTTAAGACATAGAGTTCTATCTAATTAAAAGTAAGTACAGTATCTACTCTGGTCTTAGCTCTTTTATTGGGTCCTGGCTTCAATAAAATTATTTTCATATGATCCACATTGCTATTTTAAGGGCCTCTGTATGGTGTATTGGTTGATTTATTATTATCTGATTTGCACATTGAAAATGATTACCCTCAGGAGAATTACAATGGGATTTGATTCAGATGTAAATAAATAGCAGAAGAGCCCTGAGATCTCAGCACAGTTTGCTTCTTTTCGTGGAGCTTTCCAGATTTCCTCACTTGCCAGAAAATCTTTTCCAAACCTAAAGGCGTAACTTTACAATTTGTGTCCCACTTTTTTTTTTTTTTTTTTTTTCATTATTTATATAATGAACAGCTGCCTCTGACTTCAGGAGTATGGTTGTCCT
Organism: Fulmarus glacialis; assembly: GCF_000690835.1. Classification (NCBI taxonomy): domain Eukaryota; kingdom Metazoa; phylum Chordata; class Aves; order Procellariiformes; family Procellariidae; genus Fulmarus; species Fulmarus glacialis. The sequence goes on from NW_009219314.1 coordinate 11,777, forward strand.
TGTGGTCATTTCTATTGTAAAGGCAGGCTAGATATAAATGCTTCCAATACTCTCATTTGATACCTGAAAAAAACTTTCTATTATTTGCTATATGTATAAAAATACCCTGGATCTGCAAATATGTGCACACATACATAAACTTATCTGAAAGCTTTCAAGACTAAGTTTAAAAGCTAAACACACAGAAAAACTGCAGATGCCTTTAAGTTAAAATGTGACAGGGATCACTGACAGCCCCCAGGAATTTTGGGGAACAGGGAGCCAGGCTGGGGCTCAGCTGGGATGTCCCATCACAAGAAGCTGGACATGGGGCCAGAGACAAGACGGGGCTGAGGGGCCTGTCCAGGAGATGTGTTCCCCACAGAGTCAGGGCCAGAGATGGGGCTAAACACAGGCACCTCTACAGCATCAGTGGGGCCAGGATGGGGCATGATCAAGTCAAAATGGGGCACAGGGACCCTGGGTGGGGGATCCCAGGTCAGGCCCATCAGGGCCAATAGGGCTGATACTGCTCTCAGGGTCCTGGCCATAAGATTGGATCTTTATGAGAAGCTGGAGGATGAAAAAGCAAAAGTTTTATTCTCTTGGTGAAATAGGGATTTGGGAGCAGCATTTAAATATGGGTGGGTTGTAAAAAGGGTATTGTTTCTCCTAAGCAATGTCAGTGCTGCTGTAAAGCAATACGGGATGAAAACCCATAACTTACAAATTCAGGTGAGGAAGTTGGAGATGCCAGAGGCCCAAGTAACTGTTATCAGCTTTTCTAAAATTTCTGGTTTAATTCTTGCGGTAATTCCACCACATGAGCTAGTTATCATCACAGTATAAGTTACTTAAGTCTAAGTTTTGTTGTTTTGTTTTTAAATCTCAGCCTTACCCCAAGTGACTGTTCATCCCACTGGAAGTTTCAGTGACCCTATGTCACTGCTAAAATCCTTTTTGAGCTCAGATCTCTAGGTAGTGAAAGGACAAGAAAACTTCACCTCAGGATCAACTCATCAACTCAAGAACTCAAACTTTCATTTATTTTCATGGAAAAACAAAATCTATGCTTAAAATGATTGTAAAAATGTAACATTTTCTATTCTGTTCCAGTGTTTTTTGTTAATGTACTTATCTTTTCATCATGCAGCTTATCAATGTTTTCATTCATACTTTTGCTTCATAATCTATTTCTCTGTGTTTATATCCTCAAATGTTTAGTTTGTGTCTTGTAATTAATACAAACAGATGCCCAGGTACAATATGTGATTGCATTTTGTGTTATGGGAGTTTATTTTTTGGTGAATAATTGAAAGCATGTTCAAAAACATTCAAAAAGTGGTAGAATTTCATTATTTCTTTTTTTTTTTACAAGACAAAACAAAACAAAACAAAACGTCCCTGCTGAATATTTGGGTTTATAGGGAATGTTATTGGCAGTTAGTTTGTTTTATTTTTTGTCTTTAACAAATGGATACACACACGATCTCTCCTTCTGTTAAATCCTAGTTAAGGTAAAGCACCATCAACTTTGGTGTCAAGGCAGTAAGGTCAATGCTACAGCCTCACTTCTGTTAACTTTATTTACACAGCTTCACACCCACTAGGTAAATGAGGCTGTAAGTTGTTAATTTTGTTTTGATTAATTTTAAATTATAATTGATGTGTTCTGCAAAGCAGTCCTTGTCCTTAAATTATTCACATCATCGCTCATGTATCCCCAGCTCATCTCACAGGTACCTCTCCTATGATACATACCAAATTCTTATCCCAACATCGATCAAGAGACAGCGTACCCATCTGGAGCTACCAGAACCAGGACATGGCCTCACATCACACAGTTACAAAAACACTTACCAGTTTGACATAATCTTAATTGCCGTTACATATAGACTGAAGATGAGGTGAAGAATTTATAACGATATGGCACCATGAACCATTTACTAAAGGGCTAATTTTTTACTGTCACGATAAGAACATTTTAGGTAAGAGACACAAGGAATGAATATATAGATATGACAGTCATGACAAACAACTGTTGTTTGCAAATTGATAAACACATACATAAAATAAAGAAAATAAGACAAGAAAGCCTGAAGAGCAAAAGGAAGATGAGAAAAGAAATAATGAGCTGGGAAAGGTAGAACATGATAAGTTAGAAAGATAGACCTAGGGTTTAGGGCAGTTTAAGTTTAAGGCTTTATGTACCACCAAAAAACTAATACACATTCAGAAGACATACATATTGTGGTACTTAGGGTATGCTTTATCTAAGAAGGGTCATCTTGGTGTCCTGAAAAATTTTTGTAAATGGAATGGCTTCAACCTTAGAGACTTCAAAACTCACCTGCAAAACTTTTGTTCTAGGACAAAATACCTTCCAAGTAGCAGTCTGACTTGAGAGGAGATGATAGGTGAACCATCATTTACCACTGCCTGGGTGGGTGGTCTAGACAATAGGCTTTCAGACATGAGGGAGTAGATAACTTCTTCATCTCCCTGCTTTTTTCTAGCCCTGCTTTTGAAAGCACTATTGGCTCTATTCCTAGAATTAAATGAACAATGTGAGAATCCCACTGCAAGCTCAGCTATGGGTCAGAGGATTTGAGGACTATGCCAAGAGCTGAGTACACTACCACTAAGAGAAATGTAGTTTCTTAAGGACTTTGAATGCTTCCCTGGTTAGCTAGAGGGTGCAAAAGAGTTCTGAAAATGTTCAGAGGTCCATGAATGTCAAATATTGTCTCAGCATGATTAATAGTTATCTAAATCCTTTCAGGAATTTAATTCCTTATTTCTTCAGCTCTCCTTTGGCAATCTCTTAAGCTAGAATAATGATGACTTTGGGTTGTTGTTTTTTTTTTTTTTTAGACTGTAAACTCTCTGCTTCTCTCTGAGTATACAAAATAGATGTCAGGTATCACCTGACACTTACAGGCAATATTACAAAAGGTAAACTCTTACAGTAAACCAAGGTTTGGATACTGTGCCTAAGTTTGTAGGAGATAAATGATTTAGACTGAAAGCTTTATTACAGATGAAGCAGAAGGAAGATAAGAGAGCAATTAAAATATTTTAGATTCTTTGAAGTTTCAGATTCTCCAAATCCGTCAAGGTCAGTAGAGAGATGACCTAGATTAACTCCAACAGAATGTCTTCCAATTCAGTAATTGTAAAAGGGCTACAAACACATTTTTAAGCACAATTCTCTTAAGAGAAAAAAAGAGGGAGTTCTGGTTCTTATGAAGAATGAGAACTAAATATAAAAAAGATAACTATTTCAAACACATTAACAGCTGTATAGTAGTAAAATAGGTATCAGGCTGGTGTTAGGTAGCTTTTAGAATGTAACTAGCCTGCAGAGTACAGTTCCATGCAGAAGTACTTGAGCTATTATGACCATGACATCATTTTAAGCGTTGAACATGATTGTATTGTGTCAATTTTTGTACTGATCTTTCCTATAGAGATAGTTGTTATAAAGTACCAAACTTCCTGTATATTGTAAAATCATCAATTCAGTTTAAAATAAATCTATCCTGACTCACTGACATCAGAGCACAATGAAGCTAAAGACCAAATGCTTCAGCCTTTACGTAGAAATGAAGCTATTAAGAAGTTTAGATGGCACTCTACGAATAAGTAGCGGTCAGCGCTGCTAGGAAATGGGTAGAAAACAAAATAATACATCATATGTGTACTCATGGGCCTTGCTGGTTTTGGATTAATGTCTACAGACATCCTATTAAAAGTCCTAAATTTTATGAGAAACAATGAGGCACTAGCTAATACAGTTTCTTCACGCCTGAAGTATTTCTCCCTCAACACTTCTCAAATTATTTCTGCAAAATAAATTTTGCTTATGGATATTGCATTGTGTTCTTGTGAATGAGATGTCATCATTCATCTGAAGGGGGTGGTAAGCCTGGAAGACAATGATAGTGATAGGGAGAAATTGTTAATTACTTTTACTGTAAAAGCCATCCGTTACAAGAGTTTAAATTAACTCCCATCAGCCCCCTTGCATGTCTTGACTAAAATAAGTTTGCTTAAATATTAAATAATTCACCTATTTTTAAAGAACAACATACATGAGATAAAGCATCTGACTGACTATCACCTCCTGAGTTTACATCACTGGTTTAAATTGTCCAGCAAAAATTACTCAGAAGCCTAAGTTACTGACACTGTGCATACCTAGAGGTAATATTACAACAAGCCAACCCTATGATTAGGAGACTCGGTGAGGGAAACGTTAAATCAAATGGAAGATACTGTCTAAATTCATAACTCTAGAAAGATGAAATACTTTAAAACATGATATTTAGATCATTCTTCTGTGTCTTCCCCTAAGAGGTAAAAAGATTTGCCTTCACTTCACAATTAACTTTAAAAAATAAATTTTTTTCTTCTTTTTTTTTTCTCCAGAAAATGTTAGTCCTTCGTAATATCATCAGTATTAAGAAAACAGTAAAAATATTTTTGTCTAGTCTGTTTTAAATGGAAAGCTCAGGGCTAAATTGTGGGATCATATCACTGGGTAAAAAGCTAAGAATCTGGCGTTTCTGTTCGTGTCGGTTAGCTCAGACATATTCAAACATCCAGCAGAGCTCTAATAAAAATTATCTACATAACTGTCATTAAATGATCATAGTTTCAGTGGTACCTATCCATTTTTTCTCTAAAAATAAACATATTTTCCTTTATTATTTCAGTCTACAGACAAAGTGAATCCACATCTCTAGATAACGAAGTTAAAATATGGAAATTCTGATTTGAACAATTCTGGAAATTTTGATCAATATAGCAAAACTGTGTTGAGGTCAAAAATTGCTTTCCTCATGCATCCAAATTATTCATATAGTTAGAAACACTTCTGTAGTTTTAAATGTCCACTCAGAACCAACCTTGCAAGACCAAGTGTGGAGCCGCATTGTGGAATATAGGTTAAGATTTTAAGAATTAGCCCTCTCACCATTTGAGTCTCTAATCCTCCAGCTGTGCATGTGTGTATTAATTCCAGCAGAGCTCTGGGCGAGTGCATGGATGTGCCTACATAGCCCACTGAACATTTGACTCTACATTTTACTACCCCTCAACAAAGCTTTCATTTAGATTAAACGGTTACATTTCAGAATTCCTTTTTGCACTGAGGAGAGAAAAAAAAAAAAACTTTATAAAAATTAGAATCTGTCCATAAAACTTATGCCATTTCAACTCTGATTTTCTAAAAGCTCATTAGAAAATGAGTCACATTTATTTTCAATGCATGCTTGTCTATGACTGTGCAGTAAAATGCAAGACCATATTATGATATACAGTAGACACATACTGTATGCATTTTTTTTCATTGTTCAAAGAGCTTTGAGTTTTTGTTTGGTTTAGACTGACAAATTAAATAAATGTCCAAAAATCTTATACAACACTGCTTTAGCAGTTCAGTCATCTATAAAATGGACAATGTTTTATTTTTCATTATAGCAGTTTACTTTCTATTCTTCTCTTTCAAAAACACCTAGCCTGTAGAACATTAAATGTGTTGGGTTTTTTATAACACTATATGAATTACTGAATTGGAAAATGGTGTATTTAGCAGATAGTGTCACTGTATCAGGATATTGTCAGAGAATAATTCTCTCCTGCTATTACAGAAACACCAGTTCTGTTGCAGTGATTCTGGATACATAAGACAAGATCCTGTTTATTTTCAGAAGAGAGGTATTAAACCTGTAGCAATGTTACAGTACAAAATTCTGCTGAATTGTACTTACACTATTTATGATCTGTTGTATTGGGGAAATTGTGAAGTAAGATATTATTTCTGTGTGCGAGGACAAAAAAATCTAATTGTGACTGGATTAAATAACAAATCTATTTGAACTGTTCCCCTCTCTTACTAGGCTGGTGATGAAGAGTGGAATTAGCTGGTTGTACAGCATTAGAGATGTGAGGAAAATTAAGGCAATAGTGTCCTCTAGGTTGTTCATAAAGATAATAGCTAAGTAAAAATAATAATAAAAACAAATCCCAGTACATTCTTATCTTTACAACAAATGAATACTCACGATTAATTCAATGGATCTCCTTCCATGCCTAAAGAACACAAGCACAATGATGTGCAAACTCTTAGAAAAAATTCCCATGCACTTTTCTCTGTTTTCACTGATCAAGTAATCTTATCCTTGATATCACATTCATATTTACATAAACCACACAGCACTAACAATTGCCTTTCCATATTGTCTCAATAGGTTTATTACTGAAGGAAGAGTGGCTGCATCAATATGAAAAACTGTCAATGAGCCCACGCCCTGTTGGACAGCTCCAAATTAATCATATAGTTCATTACAAAAATAGCATTTCCCTTCTTTTCCAGATGACAGTGATTACAGTCAGCCATGGAAAAGTTTCTCCAGATGAGGTGCCTGAAGGAGAGCACTAATCTGACTCTTCTGAAAGAGCAATGCTTTCCTTTCCCAGAGGCTACAAAACGCCATAAAAGAATGTCTTCTTGGCTTCCCCCCATTTTTCCCCCTCAACATACGCTTCTCAATTTATTGAACAGCTTCAGAGCTTGAACTGCAGAATTTAACTCCTGCATATCTGAGGTGAAGGGGATTCAACCCGATTAGTTTGACTTTCCTTCCAATCTCTTTGTTCTTTTCCATTTTGCATTGAAAAGGCAAAGAAAGGAACAGAAGGGGAGGGGAAAGCACACAAGCAACCATGAATGGATAATCTACTTCTTCAAAATTGCCTATTTTCTAAGGTACTTAACCCATGAAGTGACACAGAATAAGACAAGAAGGAAAGACTTTTCAGGAGGGATAACCTACAATGTGGTTAATGAAGGCCAAGAGGTTGCGCTAAGCTTGCTGGTGGTCCTTCAGTTATGAATGACAGAAAAATGGGATAAATGCTTAGGATAAATCTACAGAAAAGTCATGTGTTTACTTTTCAAGGGCCACTTTCTTGCCCATAACAGGAGGGGAAAAAAAAAAAAAAAAAAGTAAAACCAACAAACCCATGGGAGAATCTGGATACTCCCAACACATAAATCTCAATTTCCTTTAGGGAAGGAAGGGAAGGGTTAGACACCTGTGCAGCGTATAGTACCTTGACCTTTTCAGAGCAGTCTCTGGCTTGAGATTCATAAGTAACAAAAGAGACAAAGATGAAAGTCTATGGCACCTGTGTCACTGGGTTCAGTGACGTTTGCTGTTCTCACAAAAGACATGGAAAGGTTCCTCAAAAATAGTATAAGCTTAGGCTGCATTAGGTGGTTTAACAAGAATTTCAGCAAAAGAGAGACTTGAACCAATGGAGTCTGACAGAAGCAGTCTACATATATGCTCAGGCCTCTTGTTCATCTGATAACTGGTCATGAATCTCTTTAGAGATACACAGTTGTCTGCTCAATAAGGAGGCAAATCTCCATCCCTGATGATACAACTGAAAAGGTCATGAAGATTTTCTGCTTTTCTAGGCTTTACTATACAAAGGGATTTTTTACAAAGTGGGGACTATTCTCAAAAAACAAAGGTATAAATTGAAGAATCTCGTTTACTTTATTCCAAGGTTTGTAATTCTGAGGTTTCTTATTTCTTCTTTCTGTTATCTAAACCCCTGGTTTTTTCTCATTGCAAACTACAGGAACAATCTTATTCTATATCAGTATTCAATAAACAAATCAATGCAACAGACATATGTTATTCCTCAAAAACAGCAAAAATGTAAACATTTGCTCTAAATCCCCAAATGAAACGTGTTTTCCTTGGGGACATTTAAGTTTTCATTTCCTGATATATCGTCTTCCGTGTCTCAGGATTCTTATGGGAAATCCTGAAGCCATTATTCTGGATAAGAAAAAATAAATGTAAGAACTCCAAAGCAATTGGGGGAGGTGGGGGGGGTGTGTGTGAACGACACAAACCCAGCCCTGATTAAATTGTTTAGAATATACACAGGCCATGTGATCACAGCTAGATAAAACATGGTTAAAAAGATTGACTCCAATTTTTCATTTTTTTTCTCCAAATATGTGTTAAGAAGTCTTTGCACTTGCACTTTTGTCTTTTTATTTGGAGGATTAATGAAGATGAGTAAGGATTGGATAAAACAGTTTTCTGCTGTTTTGAACATAGCCTTCAATACCTTTATGTAAATTTATATAATGGAACTACTATACAGGGTTAGGGCATCATAAAGCTTGAATTTAAAATCAATGTATTATTAAGGATCAGAAGGCACTAAGGATGTCATTTCTGATCAGCAAATGTTAGTGTGGAAGTATCAAACAATTGGCTTCGGAATGGTGGGCAAAACTGGTTTGAAAAACTATTTTGTAGCTTTCCCCAACCAACTGTCTTTGACACTGTGATCTTTAATTATATGGTTGAAACCACCTTTCCTTGGAAACCTACTTAAGGACTGAAGAGAAACAAGACTGAAGACACTGGCTGGAGATCGCACTGTGAAGTCAGTAAAAGCAGTTCTGAATATGCAGATTTCTCAGAAAGGTTTGACCTGGAAGGATATGTACTTATTAAAGTTAGCTTTATGACTCATCACGTGGATAATTTACCCTTTTGCAACTCAGGATTTTTGTAAGATGCAAACTGTGCAATCAATTCTGTTCAAAATATGCATAAAGCTATCAGACAAAAGTTACATGGGAGGAAATCCTGACGTTAAAGACAGTGGGCGATTTTGTTATTGATTTCAGTGTAGCTAAAATGTGTTGAGCATCTTTATTACTTTCTGATGTATAATAATAACTGACATGCTAAGTAAGTTTCTATAAACACCATGCTGTTTAACAGTACTTCCTTCCTAAAACATTATATAGACTATATATAATCAAAATTAAACTGAGTGAATTAAACTGAGTACTGGAGAGGAAGGGTTGAATATCAACCTCTTGATTTAGGTAAGTCTGAAATGAAATCAGTTAGAAGAGTTTGACAAGGTTTGTCCGTATCCACAACCATTGGATATTACATTGATCATTTATTACATTGTATTTCAATACTGGATCCTGACCTGTTTTTCTACTCTAAAAAAGGGAGTGCTTCTTTGTATGTTACTGAAAGTAATACTTTTTGTTTTGCTGATATGTTCAGTAACATTTTTCTAGCTTAATATTAAATACAAAATTCATTACAAGACTCTCTAGAAACAAAATCTAGATATTTATCTTTTGCAAATCAGCATGTTTACAGATGTTAAATCTGTGGGTGGATTTCAAGGTGTTGGCACTAAAAAAATAATTATATTTCAAAGAATTAGACAAATCTTACTCTTACTACAAAAAAAGAAGGTAGAGATTCTACTTATGCTTGTTTCTTAAGAATAGTGACAGCTGTACATTTTTGTAGCCCATGTAACAATTTAAGGATTTGAAATTTTTTATTTGTTTTTCATTGAAGTTGTTTGCTTAGAACACTGTTAGAATACTACTTAGAATATCTGGTCTCCAGCTGAGATCAGTGTAATTAAAACTGTGGATTTGTAAATAGCCATCTGCCTATATTAGAATTTGCATGCTACACTGAGTTTTAAACATGAATTCTGTAAAGGCTTTGTTCCAGCTTCCTTGAACTAACAGGGTCAAATTCTGCTTAAGATGTACATCTGGCCCCTGTTGCTGAAACAGGACATACTGTATTTTACAAAGAGCACCAAAGATCAGCCAAGTGATCTTTTATGTATTTTACAAATGCATTTACACAGTGTGCAGCTGCTGTGGTATTCTTCCAAGGTGTTCCCTTATTTGTGCCTCTGCTTCTCCCAGTGTTGCAAGCTGAAATTATTCCATTGCTAATTCCAGATTATATCATTATTAAATACCAGTTCTTAAGTAGGAGAGCAGGAATGTCTGGGAGTAACATCAGCAGTTTAGTACCTGGGAAACAAAGGCAACAAAATCTTAGAAGTCGTAGATTTCTACTTATTTTTAATCTTTCTGAATAAGTTCTAATACTTTGATTTGTCAAAAGAAAGCAAACCCAAACTCAGATATACGCTGTTTGACACAATTTATCTTTCATATTACAAATGTATGGAGTCATGCACTTCAGAACTTGAAACAACATAACTTCTCTGAAGTTCAAAATAGAACAGAAATCTTTTCAAACACGACTCCAATGATTATTCCCATCTAGCTTTATGTGCTTCTTTCCTTCTTTTGGCCTCTGAAATCATTAGTACTTGCATGAAGCTATATCAGTACTAAAGACACGTATACAAACAACAAATTTAAGAAATGTTGTCCTTTTTTTAGGCATTCAGTAAAAAAGTAAGTTGTAACTTAAGCTAAGGTCATACTAGCAACAAAAAGAAAAATAATGTTATAAACAATAAATTAAATTGACTTTGAAAAACTATTGCCCAAGTATTTTTGCTTCAGGTTGTAAAAATTTAATTAATATTAATATCTGACTTTATTTAATTAAATTAAGATACAATTGATCTATAATT
>NW_009219315.1:0-10121 GCF_000690835.1 Fulmarus glacialis
TTTTTTGCCCTTTTTTTTTTTTTTTTCTTAATATATAATTGCTATTATTTTTCTAATGACTGAGATGCCTAACCTTCCAGGTTTCCTTAAAATTCCCAAGAGGAGACTTTGGACTTCTCATTATTTAAAGACTTTGAAAATCTATATCCTGCTCCTCCGGTGACTCCATTCATTTCAGTGGGACGACTGCATGAGGTATAAGCTACTACTCAGTATGTGCAAAGCAGGCTGAGCACACTAAATGCCATTTCCTGCTTGGTGGAATCTTTGTGAGTTCAGGCTGTTTAAAAGGTGTGCAAGTCGTTGCTAAATAGGGCCGTAAAATGTTAACAGCATTATTCAAATTATTTTCTGATGTGTACAGAAATTGTTTCCATTTCAAAGGCAACATGAGTTACTGACATTTCCTTCACTTTGTCTAGAATGTACTTATTGCACACAGAAAAAAATTAGGAAAATGACCTTTTATGAGGTGGAAGAAAGAAAAACAAATAGCGTGATAAATGTCATCCTGTTCCAAAACAAATTAATGAAATTGCACCTACATACCTTGCAACTGAATCTTATTTTCAGGACTCTGAACCAGAACAGAGCTGACAGAATCTAGGTTGTCATAGTTACTGCAGCCAAGAGGACCAGTCCGCGTTTCTGTTACCTGATGGTAAGGGAATGGAAAAGCATTTGCTGTATTATTCAAAATAGACTGAGGAGTTCAGAAGCTCATTTCATAAAGTTTCCCTTTAATTCAGCTGGCGGTACATTTCAGACTTAATTAAGGTGAAATAATTCATTTTAATTATGAAAAGAATGACTGCAAATGTTTTACCAGAACCACAAACTTCGGGGAGTGCTATTTCTATTGCAGAGAATCCTTGCAAATACTTTAGCTGACCAACAGTCTAAAGATGATTTATTTCTTCATAGCTATGGGAATTAGAATGAGTTTAATAAAAGTGGTTCATAAAAATGAGGGCTGTGATTTTCAGTGATGAAACATGTGTACATGGCAACTCCTTGTTGAAACCATGGAAAAAACTTTGACTTTTCTTGTGTAGCACAGCAGGATTCAGAAGTAAAATGCTTTTATGAGCTGTATTTATAGTGGTGGTAACGGTGGGATATTTTCCATCAGAAAAAGGCCTGAGATAAGATTAGACATAAAACTCTAGACATCCTGCCTATTGTAATCACTGAATCCATGACCACAGAATCAAAATACAGCTCAATTAATCAAAACAGAATCACAGCAAGTAGAGCTCTGGCTTAATAGTTGAGGATTGTGCTTGGTAACGGGCAGTTAGTTAAATGAGTAAACACACACACACACAAAAAGACAACAATGGAATATTATAGACAATTCTTAAGTATCAACCAAATAATTATAAAGGCTAACTTATTTTTTAATTATCCTAAGCAAAAAAAAAAGGGGTCTAATGTAGTTTCTCACCAATGAAGCACTGCAGCTTTTGAAGCACTGCTGTGATGCCCAGAGGGCAGGCGGGCAGTTTCACAGCAGACTAGGCAATGCCTCAGTTAAGTTTTTTTTTGTCTGTATAGGGAGTCAAGAAAAAAACCCAAACCCTTAAAATAGATGGGTATACCATGATCTCACTTTTTTACCATGATCTCACTTTTTTTAAACTGGATTGGGTGCTGTAGAAAATTCATGGGTTTGTAGTTCCTTCTCCTTTATACCAAGGCTAGGCAGAAAGAAGAAAGCAAAAGTGGAATAAAAGTAATACAAACAGAGCCGTAGCAGGAAATGTTGGCCATGGGATATTATCCCAGTCTCCTTTACTGCCAAAGTACAACCCATTCCTCTGTCATACCCCCTCCCAAACTGCTCCCAGTCACTATCCTGGAAGTTCTTAGCTCTCTTTCTTTTACCATCTCAGAGGTTGTGTCCATATTTACCCTTATTTGGTGATCTGCCTGTTTTGAATACAACCACTTCTATTTTCTGTTACTTCAGGTATTGTATTCCGCTCTGGATCTCCTGGAGAATAAGCCTAAATTATGGAGTCAAGGAGATAATTTCCAAAATACACACCTCCACTGAGCCGACGACTGACATGCAAACAGACAATTAACATTAATTCTTATGAACAGAAGGAATCTTGCTACTTTAACAATCTGTTTTGAAAGGAATATGAAGGTTTGCTAAAATAATCCATGAGTGTTCATGTTGCTTAGGATCGCCTGGCTCTCTTACAGTCTGTGCTACCACCAGCATGTGTGGGTGGCTGCAGCTGGATCATGCTATTCTTGAAACCACCGAGTTTTCACATTTTCCAAGATCTCCTGCACTTTTGCAAAAGAAAATACAAAATCTTAGGCTATTCTAAGCTCTTGGCACCTCTCAGTCACTTTGAACTAGTGTTCCTGAGAGTGGAGAAAGAAACCCTTTGCAATGCCAGCAGCCCGTGGAGAGGACACACAGAACTGGCTTCAGCCAAACCTGTTAGCAGAGTGCCAGCTGCGCAAGGAAATGAGACGGAGTCAGGATGTCTCTTCCCTGCACACATTTGGCAGTCTTTAATATTTATGCCAGGGCCAGATTTACTGTGTTTTTTGTTTAATCATCCTGAATCAGCACAAACACTCTCGCATGGGCATCAGATTTGGCTTGGACATGGCTGGCATGACAATTTTGATTTACCTGTGATCCTTTAGTCCTCTCCCTCTCCCAAAAAATGGTGTAAAATTCCATTCTAAAATCTCATTTTTGAGTAGTTGATAAATGAAAGCCGCAAATTTCTGTCAAATGTTCTGATCAAATGCAAGGATTTAATTTTTGGGTAACTCATTTTGGTAAAAAAGCAGACTACAGAGGGGAAAAAAAAGTTCCAAATGTATTAATTCTGGTTTGATCCAAGTGTTACTGAAATCCCTGATGATTTTATATTTTCTGTTTCAGGAACAATAGAAACAAAATTGGAAAGGCAACAGCACTTTTCTAATTATCTTCCAAGCAGAGAAGTGTGACTATATTCAGTCCCAAGATCACAGCTGAAAATTGTTTTGTCTGAAAGTGTACAATAAAAGATAAACCAAAAACAGGAGAGGGAAAGGTAAAATGTAAATGCAAAGAGTATGCTAAGGTGCTAGCATAGTCCAGAAGTGATTGCATATGAGCAAAGAGCATCACAACCACATGCTTGTTTTGTAAGAGTTAGGCCTGCAGTCCGTAAAGAACGCTAACTCACAAAGCAAAATACCACAGAACAAAGTTATTTAATAACCAAAACCCCCTAAGAACCAGTAACAAAATATGTGTGAAACCATCTGACATGAACCGGGCAGGCTATTCTCAAGTGCCTTGTTTTCAAAGATTATCACAGAACAGGTTTCCCTGGGCAGCAGGGTTTTCAGTTCCCAGAAATAAACTATAACATTTGGCATTAATGAGACAAATGCCTACAGTTTTCAGTCAGGTAAATCTCATAACCATGGTGATAACGACCCGATTATAAGTGCACTGAGAACATACCTCCTAGCACTCAAGCAGGGCTGAATTCTTGTGATATCAGTGGGTAGTATTTCCCTGGGAAACAGTGTGCTTTTTTTGTCCATGATAATTAAGCCTATAGAAGGCTTTCCTAATAAAAGGGAAATATATTTCTGCAGAGATTTTGTTCCTGGTGCATCCTTTTAAATGCACATGGCTAATATTCCTAACTACATGCCCATGCAGAGGCAGTGTGCTGTCTTGCATAAAGGACTATCTTCTTCAGCAAGACTCTTTAAAAATGTATTTGGCTTCTAAGGAAGATAACTAAGCCAACACAAAGGAGAATGACACAATGCTAGTCACTTCAAAATAGGCTGCTGCATTCATGTTCATATAAACCTCTTTAATATTTTAAACATTAAAATAATGATTTAGAGCCAACTCATCATATATACATGACTACTTATGGAAGAAGGTCTCTTCTGAACGATTGGTATGGACAGAGCAATGGGCAAAAGTATGGAGGGAGGGGGAACCTGAAGTCTTTAGGATTCTCCTGTATAATTGTTCTACCAATATCACCTTCAGGACTTGTCTTCCAGCCCATGTTCTCACACATTGTCATCCCTGCACATTTTGCAGTCAATGCTCATTTCACCTAAAAAAAAGTTGATCAAATGAATAGGAACTAAATGTACTTTCTATTTAGAAGTGGCTCTCCTGCCAATTTTCATATTTTCTCCCCCTCCAGGCTCGACAGTTTTTCATAAATGCCCCTTTCTTTCAGCACTTTCCTTTACCATACAACAGTTGCTGCTCTGCTGTCCTACTTGTGTCATTGAGCATATTAAAAGACTCCTACTAATTAGTGTGTAATTAAAATAAATCAAGTCTTCTGAATGTTCCAAGCATTGACACTTGTCATACTACCAGCTAGATCAACATTTCTGAAGGAGGTATAGACAAACCAACAGCACCCACAATGTCAGGCTTGGATTAATGTTTTTAAGTTTGGGTTTGTTTTTTTTTTTTTTTTTAATTGCCAGCATTCTGAAACAATACCATGTAACATTTTCAACATATTTTCTGGCAGCAGTACTGATAGCATAGGACTGACTTTTTAATTTGAACAGTCCACTAACTCAGGAGATCTGGAATTGCTCCCATCATATCTTTCTATCATCTGCTGTTGTAAGATGGAACAGAAAGAGTAAACTTGATTTTTCTGCAAATGAAATAAATTGCAAAATTTCCATTAACTTCATTAGAAGTGGAATAAGGACTTCTTTCAAGTTTTTGGGCATGGAGACGACTTTCAATTTCACTGAATGCAGGAATAAAGCTTCCCAAAAGATCAGTGTAATCCCTCCATTCCCTCTCCTTTGTTTCTACACTCTCAGGAATTTACTGTGAACTAGACTGCTGCATTACAACAACAATGAACTTGAAATGTTTTATCCCCACATAAAGCATAAAATACCTTGGAAAACAGAATATTCTAGGAACTGGAAATGAACTCAGACTATTTGAATTCTGCTCTGTTGTTATATTCTTTAAAAATATTATGATTTTTTTAAGGCTGTTTAGGGAGCAATCACCTGTTAAGTCTATTCCCCACTATCTCAGAAAGCAGTTTGTTATCTGTGAATTCCAGGACAATCCACAAGAACATCGAAACAAGTCTTTGAATCTATGCTGTGCCACAGAAAAATTAGACAAGAAACCAAGACTGTCAAGAATGCCTCAGCTCTCAGCTAGCAGGAAACATATATAGGTTGAACTATCTTCTAAAGATGCTTGAGATAGGGGTCAGGAAGGGAGGAGAAAATGATTACTCGTTATGCTGTTCTGTAACGCCGACTCTGCAGACTGTGCAACACTCCTGAGGCTATGGAAATTGAAAGTGAGGATTTACCCCAGCTGAAATCACTGGCAGCTTTGACAGTTCTGGCATCCGAACCACAATTCCCTTTTCAAGGACATTTTAAATGCACTGCATGTCAGATGCCATGTTCCCGTGCATCCTTATGTAAAGCAACAGGGAAGTTTGCAGGAAATGAGGCTGTTGGCAAACCAGTCAGGGCAGCGGTACCAGAGACTTTATTTCCTGCACTTTCAGAAATCAAGGGTGCATCAGCCTTATACAGGGAATAAGGACAGGCATTCTCTAAGAAAGAACAAGTTATCTCTTTTAATTAATCTCGAAGAATAGATGAGAGTGAAGTTGTCTTATGGAGAAGTAATAGACTTTGCAAAAACGTAATAAAAGCTGAGTATTTTGTTTCAGTTTACGTTTAGATGCTTGTCCACATCTTACTTAAATGAATACTAATATTATTTTTTCACAGTTTTGATTGCCTAAAGAGACAGCTGAGCAACAAACAATAAATGAAATCTGTATATTTTGTTTCAAAGATAAAATTAGATACAAAGAGGACAGCACAGATACAAATTAAAATAATATTTCATGTTCATAAAAATCTCAAGGTATCTGCAGAAAGCAAAAGCAAAGAAGCTTGCTGAAGTAAAGCCCAATTCCTAAACCTCCGTCCTTTTCCAAACATAACTCCTCATTACTATATAAAGGACAAAAAGCTCCAAAGAAATCTTGGGGCACATACTGTAAAGGGAGACAATCCACCTACATTTAGCCCAACATGCAAGGACTTCCCAAGAGTATTAGGGATAGGATTTATATCTTCATGGCCTAGTTCCAATATGCAATGCTGAGGCTACCGGGATTTTCCACTGTGTCCCCATTAGTTTCAAGAAGACAGCATGATTTGGCTATTTATAAGACTCACAGATATTATTAGTCATAATAATACTGCAGTTGAATGGAAAATAATTTTCTTAGGTTGGGAATAAAAAAATATAGTCCTGAATCAGAATAAAAATTTAAAATGTTCTTTTTCTTTGTGAAGCGACAGAAAAAAGAAAGCCTAGGTCAATATAAAAATTATCTTTGGACAATTTGGAAACATTTTGCCTTTAATGCGGTCAATTTTAAAAATATATATATATTATATTTTAAGAGAAAAAATAAGAATAACTTGTGCTGAAGAAAAAATAAGTGTTAAAGGTTAGCATTAAGACCTAAAAATAATACAAAAAGGATTTAAAGTCTTTAAGCTCAAAAGTCAATGTAGTAAGGGCTGGTTAATTAAGAACCAGATTTTCCATGGCGATCCTACCTATGATTATATACTTCTGTGCGATTCTAAAACTTAGTTGCAATATTCTCTTCTGTAATATCTCTAAAAATTTAATAATTTAAGCTATTGCCAGATCTTATATTTTCTCCCCTGGAATGCGTATAAACTCCTGATTTATTTTTGCTGCCCATAGCACTATAATTCCTAACACTCTGCACCTCACTTACTGTGACATCTGCAGCAGGACATCTTGCATGTCCACTTCATTTTACCATACTCCAGTCAAACTACCCCTTATGGGGCTGTCATTCTAACCTCTCAAAAGAAATCACATTACTGTCCATAATGTGCATGTCTGCTGGCTTGCTCTCTGCCTAGGTCACATATATGGTTTTAGGGATTTATTTTTAGGTTGTATCCTCATTACTTCCTGCCCATTTATTCCCTCTGGTAAATGATTGTAACACATTTGCCCTTTCTGTCTCATTGGTACCACCAACTCTCATTTTATAGTTTTGTAAAACTCTTATTTTTATGCTACTGTTTTTTACATGTTTTCCTGCGTATTTGAAGGCCGACCTACACAGTTAACAATTACAATTGATCTATAATTTAATCATTAAATCCCTATCAGATGTTCAAACTAAAAGGAAACACTTGGCTAAATTTGTTTTAGAAAAGAAAAGCAACTTTATACTGAAGCTCTAAATTTCATTTCATATGGATGCCTCCTCAGTGTTAGATGACTAGTTTAGGTATATTGCCCTGTAACTTTGATTGATTATTCTGTTCCATTACTATCATGTAGTTTCATCTCTGGTGAAAGGAAATCTTCAGCTTTTAAATCCCACAAACTTACGAAAAGACACAGAAAGAACATCCGAGATCGGAATCTGATTCCAAATTTTGCTGCAGTAAATATGTGTATCAGTCATAGTGCATGGCTAGAGATTGTATGATTCTTACTCAAAGTAGGCCAATAGGAGTGGCAAACTTGTTCACTGTATAAATTACAACAGACTTAGGATTCAGAAATCAAATCTCTGGCATTTACCTTTTAAACTAAATGTATATGTTGCTTGCTAAATATTATGCAATAGGAAAAAGCATCTTCAAATATTTATCTGCAATTGCACTTGAAACTCCAATCAAGGACCAATACCAAATTAGCTAAAGAATAGTAAACCACAAAGGACTTAGTGTTGAATCTATTCTGAAGCATACCCACCTGCTGATGTTTTCTAAATCATTTAAGTGAGTTAAAGGAGCAATGCTCATAATCAAAGCTAATGTAAGCACTCAGGAACTCATTGCAAGACTCAGGAATGCTGGGTGCTTATTTTGATAAATGAGCCACGGCTTTTATGTCATCCAAGCAGTTCTGAGGACTTGACCTGTGAGATTCTCGCAAGATGTAGGAAATCTTAGCAGTATTTTGGCTCACTGTCATCCAGACTACTTCTGAATTCACTGTAGTGCTGAGTGTTAAGGAAACATTTCAGGGCTTGTCTACAACAGTTTAAACCCCAGTGGTCAGAAAGGAATAAAATTGGTCCTCATTTACCATGCTTAATCTTCATATGGAAATTACTCATACCAAAATGTATCCCAGTATCCCTATTTCTATTCCAGCTGCTAGTCTGGAATGCAGAACCATCAATGTTTACAGGCTGGTTTCGGACAGAAGTAATTGAGGAAGCATCAGGGAAGAGTGACTGGGAAAGGAGGCAGTTTATTTGGGATATTAGCTTTCTGCATTAGGTCAACATGCTGCAAGCCCAAGGTGATGGTAAATACACCAAACCTGAGGATATTTTTGATTAAGATACAAGTATTCATACAGTTCTACCTAGAACTCTCTACTATGAACCAAAGAATTATTTTAATAATTAATTATATGTATATAATTAAAAATTACTTTTCGGGTAGCAATTGTTACAGAAAACTTGTTGCTGTGATAGTGTGAGCACTATTCTAAATTAAAAAAAATATTGGGAAAGGCAAGGCAAGAGGAAAGAAACAAATTTGCAAGTGAAGAACCCTCTGAAAGAAAAATGTTTGGTTAAAAATAAACCATAACACTTTTACCAAAACAGAATAAATTCTGCTTTTTATTCCCTCTGAGACCAGTTGTATTCCAGATAATTCTATTGCCTTTCCGTTATAGATTGGAAAGGAGGACTGAACCCAGGTTATTCATTTTACTCAAAATTTATTGGAAATGAGAGTTGGTAGTTGTGTTCTCTATACAGTCTGATCTTTCAGATTTGTTTTGTCAAAATCAATGGAAAAAACCCCATTTGTATTACACTTAATTCCTGTCAGATATGCACAAGTCAAGTGAATAACTCTGTAGCATAAGGACTGAGATGGTTTTGGTTATACCCACCCTTAAATATAGAAACTTTTAATGTCTAACAGTCAAAAGTCTGAAGATTGTAGAAACTGCCTTTAGTGAATGAGAACGGGGAAGATGTAGGTACCAAACTACATTTTCATTGTATCATTAAAGTTTTAATGAACACACAAAAAGTGATCGAGAAGAAAAGAAAGAGTATCTCTCTGTCCAAAATTGCACATCACATCAAGAGGTGGAAACTTCAAATCAGAGTTCAATGTTTTACTTAGAAGAACAAAAGTAAAACTGGATTGATAGGTTTGCTGAGTTTGATTAAATAATAAAAATGCTCATAACTGCAAACATATCAAATGGTACTCATGTATTTCTGTAAATTTACAGTAATAAAGATCATTACAAAATTGAAACACAAAGAATTCAAACAAAAAAAGCCATCTTGAGAGGCAGGAATTACAGCTGGATGGAAAATTCCTATAGACATACCAAGATCCTATATTTTCATCAAGAAAGATCAGATCCTCCCCAGTGTAAATCAACATTGAATTTAGTGGAACATTGTGGATTTGCACCATGGGGGCTTCCATGTTTTTGACAGATGAAAATACCTCTGGCACATTGAGCATGTTTCATCAAACTCTGCTGTTAAACCTTAACTCATTCACCATCTATAAAGATTCATGAATGAACAAACTGACTGCTCTTTGGAAAGTTTTGGCTAATAACGGAGTGATTCTCGATATTCTTATTTCATTAACTAGACAAAAAGAGAATTTTTAATGTACAGAAGACTGCTCTTAGAATTAGGCTCCAGGGGCAATGTTACCCAGACAGACTGCTGTGCCTAGTTGGAAAATCATTCAAACCATCCTGATTTGTGGGAATAGAAAGACCTATCAAGTATCAAGGCCTGTTCATTAGGCCATACATGAATGTGTCCTATTACGGAACTTGCATTGATATAATTTTTGTGAAAAAAGGTTTACAATATAGAATCTTGTCCAAGGGCTTGTTTTATTCATTTCTTTCTGGAGCTGACATAGATGGGACAACACCTAGGGTAAAGAATGATGTATCATAAAGGCAAGTGCATTTCTTCAACCAAAAAACAGAAAAAGAAAGAGCTAGAGTTCCTATGAGCATAAGAATCTAGGGAAAG
>NW_009219315.1:10454-12879 GCF_000690835.1 Fulmarus glacialis
TCACATGGTATGGAATACTCCATTGGCCAGCTGAGCTGGCTGTCCTGATTATGTTCCCTCCCACCTTGTGTACCCAGCTCAGTCAGTAGGCATGGGAGCTGTCCTTGGACTAGGAGGGCACTTAGCAACAACTGAAAACATCAGTGTGTTATCAACATTCTCCTCATACTAAATCCAAAACACAGCACTAGCAAGAAATTTAACCCTATCCCAGCCGAAACCAGGACAGTACTGTGAAGTCCCATGGAAGTGGAAAGACTTTGTTCTGCTCAGAATTGAAAGGAACTCTCCTACCTGCAGGTTTTGGTTTGTTTCCTTATAGACTACTACTTATAGACTAAATTACTATGTTATTTAGAAAATTTCTAGAGATATCTAAGTATCCAGCTCCTTTCAACACATGGTAGGTGAAAACCCTTTAACACGACTTGCTTTTTGAGTTACAGGTCTTACACATGTAAATCATAGAATCATAGAATCATTACGGTTGGAAAAGACCTCTAAGATCATCAAGTCCAACCGTCAACCCAACACCACCATGTCCACTAAACCATGTCCCTAAGCGCCTCATCTACACGTCTTTTAAATACTTCCAGGGATGGTGACTCCACCACTTCCCTGGGCAGCCTGTTCCAAGGCCTGACCACTCTTTCAGTGAAGAAGTTTTTCCTAATGTCCAGTCTAAACCTCCCTTGGCGCAACTTGAGGCCATTTCCTCTCGTCCTATCGCTGGTTACTTGGGAGAAGAGACCAACCCCCACCTCGCTACAACCTCCTTTCAGGTAGTTGTAGAGCGCGATGAGGTCTCCCCTCAGCCTCCTCTTCTCCAGGCTAAACAGCCCCAGTTCCCTCAGCCGCTCCTCATCAGACTTGTTCTCTAGACCCTTCACCAGCTTCGTTGCCCTTCTCTGGACACATTTGCATGTAATTCATATATGTCCCTGCATATTTTTTTCATGCCTTTTTACTTATTGGAATGTTTAGCTTGTATGTAGTGCACAATTCTTTCTAAGCTGTTACACTGTGATAGTAGTATATAACTCTTTATATCATACACTAGGGACTTGCCAGCTTCCTACATTTTCATCAAGGAAGGACAGATCCTGCCCAGCATAAACCAACATCAAAGTTGTTGATAAACTTGATTCAATTATCTTAAGTAACTTTCCTTATTGTTTTTTTAGCACTGTAAGCTCCTGATGCTGTGAAGATTAAGAAGTGAAATGCCTTTGTCTTTTACCTCAAGAAAAAACAGTATGATACTTTACCCTTCTGTTTGTGCAATATTCCAACTCCTTTCTACAGGATTGTTTCTAATAGATTGGTCTTTATGACTAAATGAAAATTTACAAACATAGATTAAAATCATAAGGCTTCAGTCCTCTTGCATATCCTAAAAAAAAAAAGAAAAGCAGACCCCCACACTTTATCATTATACTTTAGTCGAGTATATAAATTGCTACGCTTAAAGGAACATAGGGTATCTATTTCTTACAATGATATGCATGGCTCAGTATTGCTGTGAATGTCATATTTCAAACAGAGAACCAGAGTAAGAATAAAGTTTACCTAAATAGACTAAAATATGACAGAAAAAATATTGTAATGGTCCTCTTCAAACCGTTTTTTCTGTTATCTGCAACATTTTATCATCACTTATTTTTACACATTAAGGATTTCATGAAAAGTTGAAGGAAGAACATGGAATGTTTTTTTCATTTTCAAGGCTCTAGGTACTCCTGGAGAAGATACGATTGTATTTCCTTATAAATCTACATACTAGGTAGGAGACTGTGTACCGATATCCTCTATTTAGTGGAAATATTACAACTGTTGGAACATTATGAACTAGTATAACTGTGACACTAAGTTATTTTATGATTTTTTTTTTTTTTTACTAAAAAAAAAAATACTTTTAACAAAAATCAAAGGAAGAATACTGCAGATACCCCAAAGATCATGAAACGTATTAAGTATTCCTTGGGAATGAGAAGGTTAATTTGGGTAATCTAGAGAGACATAATGAATAATAGTTTGATAAATTAGAAAGATGATGGCTGAGGTTGAATGGAGAAAACCCTGATCTCAATCATATCAATATGCATGCAAAGAAACTTCTTTGACTTCAGTGGAGTTTATTCATTGTATAAGTTCGGAATCTCACGGTGCAAAATTAGAAACATTTTTTGTTTTGGATACTTGATTCAGCAATAAACTTTGTAGAACAGTGATGAAACTACCAACCTTTCAGACATTAAAGATCTGAAAACACTGTAGTAATCACTGGATACTACAAAAAGTCTTTCTTAAAGAAAGACCTTTTCTTAACCTTTCTTAAACCCAGGTTCTGCCACAGCATATATAGGTATTATAAGCATTATCTTGTTAGAGATTACATTATAGTTTTGCTGTCAGAAAGGTAAAT
>NW_009219315.1:12892-17107 GCF_000690835.1 Fulmarus glacialis
GCCCTACAGGTAGAAATAATGGGGAGGTGCAGAAGACAGCAATGATGTAACTCTCAGAATCAGTTACCTCTAAAGGAGTCTCACACGAAGGATACTTTCAGGGGTGTTTTGTACCATGAAATTAATAGATTGGAAAAGATGATCGCAGTTTGAATCATAATCTATAACAGCAAAACATGTGAAAATGTATTATGGGTATAAATTCTATAGGAAAAATAATATGAACACTGAAAGCTTTCAACAGCCTAATATTATTCTCCAAGCTTATTTCTTCTGAGTCTCTATTAACCGGAGATATTCTTCCTAATCTGACCTTTGTGTTCACACATGTTGTTGATACATGCTATCTCATATTTCTTAGGGTTCAGAGGTAGAGAAATGTTCTGTGAATTTTATAGTCCTTGCTTGACATTTTCTGACCTGCTGACAGGCCATAGCTGTCAGTTAGAGAGTGGAGGACGTTGAAAGTGCTGAAGTAAATTTCTCAACCCATACACAAACCACTGCACAGCCAGAATAAAGACCAAATTAAAATCCATACAAATCTGAGTGCTTCCAAATTAGTGCTGGAATGCTCTGCTCTAACTGCATTGTTCAACATGTTCATTGTGGATCTCCCAACATTAAAAACCTCCTCTGTTTTCTGGGTTTATTTACTTTAGTTTCACTTTTAAGGAAAAAAAAAAAAAGAATAGGAAACATTTAAGGAACTGTAGTATGAATTGTTTATAGGTTTTTGACAACTGTGATGGCAAGTGTTCTGTGAGTGCTGTTAAGGTCTCTTGTTTACATATGTATATTTATAACCTGCTTAGGGTTTGGCAGTCTGCATTTTCTTGGAGGTTTTTTTACCCTTCTCTCTTGACTAAACTACATAACTGATATAACAAAGTCCTTCAATTTGTTAGGGTCTATCATGTTGTATGGTCTATCCTTTTTTGTTGTTGTTTTGTGTTGTGTTTGTTTTTTTTTTTTAAAGTGAAGAATAGTTATCTAAAGTCTTTCCAAAATGCGTATCTTAGCATCTCTATTATGTGCTATTTTGTTGCTTTGAAAGCATTTCATGCTGTGTTACCAACTAGCTGGCGATGTTATAACTTCTTGCACTCATTACTCCTCTATGCACATTGCTGAAAATATAATGAGACAGTGTAGTCTGTATTAGAGGCTGCTAAAACACATCCTTTTACGAGTGTCATGCTGCAGCTGCTGTGATGTATTGTGTCAATTATGTTGCTGAGTACGCATTCTGAGAGTGTTTAGTAAAACATGTTATTGCATTAACTTGCTGGTCCTTTTTTTTCCCCTTTTCTCTGACTCTCTGAAATAGTGAGGGCCAGATTCTCAAAGGAATTTTGCTGGTTTACACCAGCTGAAGAGCTGACCTCTACATTGCTTTTCAGGGAAAGCAGCCCTGGAGTTTCAATTTAATTAAAACTTGACTGTCCAAATGAATTAAGGTTGGTTTTAATATTATCACCTTAAATTCTTGAATAAGATACAGAAATAAATCCCTAACCTTTACACTTGGTGTATTCTTAGAATTAGTTAATGGTCCACACATAGCGGTCACAAGATTTCGTTATACCTATGGTGAATTTGAACTCCAACAGCTCCCAGACATAAATGCATAAAACCTCATGTATTTCAATTTTATAATGACAAACAGAAATCCTGTGCTGTGCAGTAGAACATGGTACAGAGACATCTTAACTACCTGAGATTGGTCTAGCTTCAGAAAAAGAAGGGATATAGCTGTGGAAGTCCAGGGCTGCTCCTGAGCAAATAAACCCTGTTGAGAAACACATCGTATTTGTCTGGGCACAGCATTGCGGTACAGCTTTCAGGTCACGTCCTGTGTTTCACGTTTTATTGATGTTAGCACCGTGTACTAACACATGGCCTCTGTGCCATGCTTTGTGGTATGGTTTAACCAGGCTCAAAGACCAGAATGTCAGCATTTTGATTCCAGCTGTCTAAACATGCCTATCCAAATCCACAGTTAAATTCAGATTACTGAAAGACCCTTAGGAGGTAGTTGATGCCTAAAATGTCTAGCTAGATGCCTAACTGCAGGTCCCAGTTCCTCTGGTAAAACTAGATAATGACTAGATAATGACCCAAATTTAAATTTAAAAATCTGTACCTAGCCATATAAATAGCGAGCTGATTTTTTGAAGCTTTTAATAATGAGTGAGATTTTCAAAGTAACCTGCAAAAGTATTTAATTCTCAAAAAAAATTTCATGGGAGTTTACCACATCAAGACAAAGATTTGGGAGCACAATTTCTATGTATTTCCTGAAAATCTAATTTTTAACTCCCCCTTTGAAAAATTTCAAGCTTTGGTCTTGTATGAAGGCAGTCTGATCTCCCAAGGTAGTGGAGAACTTGGAATTTCATAATGGACCTGAACAATACTTGTCCTTGAAAATCTGTACAGTGGCTTTTCCTTGACATGCTTAAGTAATGTCACCATACCTACACAATGGGGAAGCCACAAATTTTTGAAAAGGGAGAATAATTTCTGGCTTTTAGTTTCCTAGGTTTGTTTAATTAAACTTATATTTACTATTCAGTTTATTCAATGGTGTCAACAAATACCTAATATTACAGGTCTTTCCAGCCCAATGTTTCTAACTGTGATTTTACAACTCAAAGCTCTTGCTGGGCACAATTTTTTGAGCTTCCCAAGTTTTGGTCATTTACAAGGTTTCGCAGTTATACAGTCTTAAATCCTGTCCACAAACTGAATGGGGAAAGTGAGGGCAAGAAGGGTTCAAGATTTGGATTTCAAAAGCTTCAAAAATTTGGCTGTGAAAAAACTGTGAAAACTATCTACATTTAGAATTTGCCAGAAATCTGACAAAAGCACAAGGCTTTATAGTATTTCAGTATTTCTACTTTTGATTACAGCAATTACTTGAATCCACAGAAAAACACATTCAAGTATGAGATATGAAAGAAAAAAAATGAAGCAAGGAAGCTTTTTCAGACAAAACAAAGAAATAAAAAATGGTCTGGATTTCAGTCTGAGTTTTGAGTGAGAAACTAATTTCATTACACTTAAGTTTCCTCTCTAACAGCCCACCATGAGTCATTTATGGGTTAATTATAGATAATCAGGTATATTTACCATCACAATAGAGTCCTGTTCTTATAAACTATTTGTAATCTAAAGTTTTCAGAGACAACAAAAGTGCTTAAATCTCTCATAGCAAAAAAAAGTGTTTTGGGGGAATGAAAAAGCAAACTGCACAATAAAATTTAATTGAAATTAGAGGGCACATTCTCAAGGATGTTTATTCTTTCTCACTCAGATAGAATAAATGGGCTGTAATCTGGCTGTAAATAGCTGTTGGAAAATTCAATTTATGCATCTGTTCTTCTGTTCCCTCCTGTTCTTTTGTTGCACTGTGGCTGTCCCGCAGCTGTTTGGACCCTAAGATAACACCTACACTGTATTCACCTGCCCCAACTCCCTTGAAAGAAAATGTATTCTGGAATGGAAGAAGATATCCTCCAAAAGACAGCTACTGTAACAGCCTCACTTTATTAACCGGCAATGTTATACTCGGCTAACATAACTGTGTTTATCCTTTTGCAGAACGCACTGAGAGTATTCAATAAAATTTAATTTACCGTGTGACCAATGTATTTCTTATGTGTTCTGCACAGTTGTTTGGACTTAGTACAGAAGTTCATTAGTGACAGTGGTGGAATTACGGCTTCTAGTGAACAGGAATCGGGGTCCTTTGAGCAGGAGTATACTGCTGTCTCCCAACTGCATTAGACTTAGAAAGCAGAATGAAATCTAGAGGTACTATGCACAGCCCTCTCTCATCTACCCACCACTGAAAAAGTCTCCTAAGTAGTTGTTAAGGTATGGATGCATGATCTCAGTGACATGACACCAAGGTCATTCTGCCAGTAGGCAATGACAGGACATGTTGCCAGAATCACGGTAGATGTACAGTAACTTGTGACCTTCACGTCTTGTTTACACCATCCATCAATCAGCAAAAGAAAGAGGTCAGTCATATGGATTAGGGTCATTGCATAGTCCTAGGTCTCAGGTCATTTCACCTTCCCGTGGGCCCCCAGCTATGGTTAGATCTTCAATAGGTGCAAAGTAACACGGCTGTACAGAAGCAAGAACAACGCCGAGTTGGAAGAGCTGAGAATATTGCTCATTAAAGATACCACATAGGGAAAG